>NW_026652279.1:150677406-150835422 GCF_009828535.3 Hylobates moloch
ATACAGAGTATCGACACAAAGGTTCTCCAAGGCCCCACCAGAGCAGCTAGATACAGAGTGTCGATTGGTGCATTCACAGACCCTGAGCTAGACACAGGGTGCTGATTGGTGTGTTTACAAAACTTGAGCTAGATACAGAGTGCCGATTGGTGTATTTACAATCCCTGAGCTAGACATAAAGGTTCTCCACGTCCCCACCAGACTCAGGAGCCCAGCTGGCTTCACCCAGTGGATCTCGCACCAGGGCTACAGATGGAGCTGCCTGCCAGTCCCACACTGTGCACCCGCACTCCTCAGCCCTTAGGTGGTCGATGGGACTGCGTACTGTGGAGCAGGGTGTGGCACTTGTTGAGGAGACTTGGGCCACACAGGAGCCCACGGAGGGGGTGGGAGGCTTGGGCATGGCGGGCTGCAGGTCCCGAGCCCTGCCCCACAGGAAGGCAGCTAAGGCCCGGCAAGAAATCGAGCACAGCACCAGTGGGCTGGCACTGCTGGGGGACCCAGTACACCCTCCGCAGCCACTGGCCCAGGTGCTAAGCCCCTCATTGCCCAGAGCCAGGCCAGCCGGCCGCTCTGAGTGCAGGGCCTGCCAAGCCCACGCACACCCGGAACTCCAGCTGGCCCGCAAGCACCATGTGCAGCCCCGTTTCCCACTCACGCCTCTCCCTCCACACCTCCTTGCAAGCTGAGGGAGACGGCTCTGGTCTTGGCCAGCCCAGAAAGCAGCTCCCACAGGGCAGCGGTGGGCTGAAGGGCTCCTCAAGTGCTGCCAAAGTGGGAGCCCAGGCAGAGGAGGTATTAAGAGTGAGCAAGGGCTGTGAGGACTGCCAGCACGCTGTCACCTCTCAATCCCCCCTCTAAACAGGACACTCCAACTGCTGTTGGGAATTTGGCCGATGACCGCTCTAGCTACTTCCTGCTGGATGGGGGTGCAGAAGGGGCCCTGCAGTTGTAATGTCCTTCAGAGGGGAACTCTCTAGGCCAGGTGAAGTGCCAGCGGGTCGGTCCAGGGGTCCTCGGTAGTAGTTGTTGGTTGAACTCATTTGGGGTTCCATTTGTAAGACCATCTGTAGCTTGATGGCCTCGATTCTAGAGGAAACAAATTTGACAAGAAGGTTAAAAATACAGGGCCTAAAGGCAAGTAACAGCAAGATGGCTGCCATGGGGCCTAGAAAGGGGAGAAGCCATGTTGCCCAACTCCAGAGGTTGGTATAAGAATTTGAAAGGCATTGTCTGACTCCTTCCCTTCCACCATGATTGTGAGGCCTCCCCAGCCATGTGGAACTGTAAGTCCATTAAATCTCTTTCTTTTGTAAACTGCCCAGTCTTAGATATGTGTTTATCAGCAGCATGAAAACAGGGTAATATAGTAAACTGGTAACAGTAGAGTGGGATGCTGCTGAAAAGATATCTGAAAATGTGGAGGCGACTTTGGAAATGGGTAACAGGCTGAGGTTGAAACAGTTTGGAGGGCTCAGAAAAAGACAGGAAAGTGTGGGAAAGTTTGGAACTCCCTAGAGACTTGCAGAATGGCTTTGATCAAAATGCAGAATATAATATAGACAATGAAACCCAGGCTGAGGTGGTCTCAGATGTAGATGAGAAACTTGTTGGGAACCAGAGCAAAGGTGACTCTTGTTATGTTTTAGCAAAGCGACTGATGGCATTTTGCCCCTGCCCTAGAGATTTATGGAACTTTGAACTTGAGAGAGATGATTTAGGGTATATGGTGGAAGAAATTTCTAAGAAGCAAAGCACTCAAGAAGTGACTTGGGTGCTGTTAAATGCATTCAGTTTTATAAGGGAAGCAGAGCATACAAGTTTTGGAAAATTTGCAGCCTGACAATGCAATAGAAAAGGAAATCCCATTTTCTGAGGAGAAATACAAGCTGGCTGCAGAAATTTGCTTAAGTAATGAGGAGCCCATGTTAATCCCCAAGACAATAAGGAAAATGTCTTCTGAGCATGACAGACCTTTGCAGCAGCCCCTTGCATCACAGGCTCAGAGGTTTAGGAGGAAAAAGTGGTTTTTTGGGTCAGCCCTGGGGTCCCTCTGCTGTGTGCAGTCTAGGAACTTGGTGCCCTGCATCCTAGCTGCTCCAGCCATGACGGAAAAGGACCAAGGTGCAGCTCAGACTGTTGCTTCAGAGGGTGAAAGCCTTGGTGTTGAGGCTTCAGGTACACAGAAGTCAAGAATGAACCTCCACCTAGATTTCAGAGGATGTATGGAAAATGCTTGGATGCCCAGGCAGAAGTTTACTGCAGGGGTGGTGTCCTCATAGAGAACCTGTGCTAGGGCATTGCGGATGGGAAATGTGGGGTCAGAGCCCCCACACAGTGTCTGTCCTGAGGCACTGCCTAGTGGAGCTGTTAGAAGAGGGCCGCTGTCTGGGCGCCTGTAGTCCCAGCTACTTGGGAGGCTGAGGCGGGAGAATGGCGTGAACCCAGGAGACAGAGGTTGCAGTGAGCCGAGATCATGCCACTGCACTCCAGCCTGGGTGACAGAGCAAGACTCCATCTCAAAAAAAAAAAAAAAAAAAAAAAGGCCACTGTCCTCCAGACCCCAGATTGGTAGATTCACTGTCAGCTTGCACCATGTGCCTGGAAAAGCCACAGACACTCAACACCAGCCCATGAAAGTAGCCGGGAAGGATGTTGTAACCTGCAAAGCCACAGGGGCAGAGTTGCTCAAGACCATGGAAATTCACCTTTGCATCACTGTTACCTGGATGTGAGACACAGAGTCAGAAAAGATCATTTTGGAGCTTTAAGATTGTACTACCTCATTGGATTTCAGACTTGCTTGGGGCCTGTAGTCCTTTGTTTTGCCCAATTTCTCCCATTTTGAATGGCTGTGTTTACCCAATGCCTGTACCCCCATTATATCTAGAAAGTAGCTAACTTGCTTTTGATTTTACAGGCTTATAGGTGGAAGGGACTTGCCTTGTTTAAGATGAGACGTTGGACTGTGGACTTTTGAGTTAATGCCAAAATGAGTTGAAATTTTGGGGGACTGTTGAGAAGGCACAATTTGTTATGAAATGTAAGGACATGAGATTTGGGAGAGGCAGGGACAGAATGATATGGTTTGGCTGTGTCCCCACCAAATCTCATCTTGAATTGTAACTCCCACAATTGCCACGTGAGGAATCCAGTGGGAGGTGACTGAATTTTGGGGGATGGGTCTTTCCTGCACTGTTCTTATGATAGTGAATGAGTCTCATAAGATCCGATGGTTTTTAAAATGGGAGTTTTCCTGCACAAGCTCTCTTGCTTTGCCTGCTGCCATCCATGTAAGACATGACTTGCTCCCCCTTGCCTTCTATCATAATTGTGAGGCCTCCTCAGCCACGTGGAACTGTAAGTCTATTAAACCTCTTTATTTTGTAAATTGCACAGTCTTGGATATATCTTTATCAGCAGCATGAAAATGGACTAATACACCAGCTAATTAGCAGATTAAGGCAGGAGGATTGCTTGAGCTCAGAAGTTTGAAGCTGCAGTGAACTATGATTACACCACTGCACTCCAGCCTGGGTGACAGTGAAACTCCCATCTGAAAAAGTAATACAACCTGCCTCGGCCTCCCAAAGTGCGGGGATTACAGGTGTTGACCAACATGATGAAAACCTGTCTCTTCTAAAAATACAAAAAATTAGCCGGGTGTGGTGGCAGGCACCTGTAATCCCATCTACTCATGAGGCCTGAGGCAGGATAATCACCTGAACTGGGGAGGTGGAGGTTGCAGTGAGCTGAGATTGCACCACTGGACTCCAGCCTGGGAAACAAAAGCAAAACTCTGCCTCAAAAAAGAAAAAAAAAAAAAAAAAGCAATACAAAAATGAAACAAAAATAAAAATAAAATAAAATGCAGTTTAGTTGGTTTACTTTGTTTCTTCACTCATTTATCTCCTTAAAGGTTGTTCTCATTAAAGTGTTATATTAATTACCCCCTATTTAATGGAGTAATTGTCATATTGAGGGCTTAAGCAATCAAGGCAATTCTTTTTATATATTTTTTTTTACCAAGAACAAAATCTACTATCAAAGCATGCACATTTTTATGAACTGTGGGTCCACATTCAGTTTTAGAGAATCACATGGTCACAGGTTTGAATAATAAAGGAACATAAATGTAAAGAACTTATTTCTATTTGAATGTTAACTTTCTTTTTTATTGGAAATATTGTCATAATCACTGATTTTAGTAAATTATTTGTACAATGCAAATTTCGTTTTGGAAAAGTCTATAAAGGTCATCTGGTTCTCTTTCATTTGTGGAATTTGATCTGGACTTTAGGAATATTCTGAGAGTACAGGTGGTGTTCTAATTAAATGGCTGCTCTGACCTCTCAAGTTGTTATAGGATTCAATATAAGAAAACATTTTGTGTATTTCAGTGAATATTTTGCTCTCTTTCTTCTACTACACACTTATAATATAATGCATTTTTTTGTTTGTTTGTTTGTTTGACGGAGTCTCACTTTGTTGTCCAGGCTGGAGTGCAGTGTCTGTTCTCAGCTCACTGCAACCTCCGCCTCCCAAGTTCAAATGATTCTCCTGCCTTGAGTAGCTACGTGTGAGTAGCTGGGACTACAGGCACGTGCCACCACACCTGGCTAAGTTTTTGTATTTTTAGTAGAGAGGGGGTTTCACTGTGCTAGCCATGATAGTCTCGATCTCATGACCTCGTGGTCCGCCTGCCTCAGTTTCCCAAAGTGCTGGGGTTATAGGAGTGAGCCACCGTGCCCGGCCGCAAAATTTTCAAAATGGATTCTTTTCTTCTTTTAGACAACTTTATTTTTACACTTTGATCATCCTCTGCTTCCTTAAAGCACGTTCTATGGCAAAACACAGTATTATTTTTAAATATCAGATTATTTTCTTCTTTCAGATTTGAAGTTTGTGTATCTATGTGTCCACATGTGCATGTGTTTGCAGATCTTTCTCTCTTATATTGATAAACATAAGGCGCTGCATATATTTATCACAATTTATTTGTTTATATCTTATAAAACAAAGTGATCAGAAAAATAGCTTAGACGATGCCAGTTTCTCCACTGGGAAAGTCAAGTCTAACATCATCAAAATATTAAAAACTGGCCATACACAGTGACTCACGCCTGTAATCTCAACACTTTGTGAGGCTGAGGCACACAGATCACTTGAAGTCAGGAGTTCGAGACCAACCTGGCCAACATGGTGAAATCCTGTCCGTACTAAAAAATACAAAAATTAGCCAGGCATGGTGGCACATGCCTATAGTCCCAACTACGTGACAGGCAGAGGTTGCAGTGATCCAAGATCACTTAAGAGATCAATATAATTTTGAAAATAATTCATATTAGGAAAGCATGAGATGTATGGAGAATAGATGCTAACATTCTGAGAAAAACATTTAAAATTCAGTTTTAGTGTGGTAAAAGATGCAATTGGTTGATTAAATATATACTTGACAAGCAAGTGTGTAGTGGGCTTTTTTCCCCGAAAACAAAAATATTCATTATAACAAAAAAGTCCACAATAGAGTGATGTGTGGCTTGTCAGTCAGATCATCATTTTATTAGCCTGCCTTAATAATGATCTCAATGAGGATAATGAACTTTCTTCAGACCTTCAACTATGTGTCTTAATATTTTCTAGATAATGTATATTATCTGGAGAACAGTTTTCCAAAATATGTTATTGGAATATATTACAACCTTAGGACTTCATGAATTACATAAAACACAATTTTTCAGGTATTTGAGGGTTTGAAATTTGTTCTGATGGGTATTTTTCATTTTCATTATATTCTTATGAGATGAAATACAAATACTGATGCCATTTAAAAACATTATTAAAGCAGTGGTACAATCAGATTATTAAATTAGCTTTCCACAATCAGACAGAAATATATTGAAAGCTGCCTTCATTTATTTTCTCTGCTAGTTTGAGCTTCAGTTTCCTTATATCTAAAATTTATAATAATAATAGTATCTAATTCATAAGGATGTTTTGAGGATTTGATGAAGAATAAGAGTAATCTCAGTAACTGTTTCACAGGACTAAATAATTTTGAATGAATAGATTTTTCATTTACATTATTGATGATAAGGATTGCTTAAATGTTATCTCTCTAATTATTAATTTATTTATCATATTGGAGACCAACTGGGCTAGTTAGAATATATAGTGACTAATGGAAGGGTAGTAGTTCTTTTCTATGTAATAGCCTAATAAAGAATTTTTTAAATGTCATCTGGAATAGAGGCTAATAACCATGAAAGGTGTCTGGTACTTCTATTGCTGAGGCCTTCCATTAGGCCAAGGAGGAAAATGTGAGGCTCTTTATGCAGGATAGAGAAACTTGTGCTTTCACTTCCCCCCTTACAATATGGAATGAGATGGTGGATATTTTGATGGGAGGACTGTAAAGAAAATGATGCCTAAGTTATACAGCACTTTCACAGAACACATTTGTCACTGGCTTGTTCTTTAAGTTACTTCAGACAGTTCATTTTTCACCCCCAAACTGAACAGTTTCAGGTCTTTCTCTTCCTTTCTCACTCTCTCTCTCTGAATGCTTGGTATGAGTGCTTTGCATCTGACATTTCAGGCGCAGTGCATTTTTGTAGTGAATAGTGTTCTTGTGTATTCATGACAGAGCCTCATGTATTCACGACTGTTTTTCTTTTCTCAATCTCTGACCAAGAAGAGAACGAGACCTGATGAATGTCAAGTGACCAGGAGATATAAATAGCAAGTTGGTCTGAGTGACACCAGAGAGGTGAATTATTGAACATAAATGGATCATGTCAGCAAAGAATTGTGACTGGAATTTGTAATGGTTTATATTCTTTTTCCTTTTTAGTAATCACAGATGGGAAAAATACAGATACCGTATTTAAACCTTTAAAGCAGAACAATAAATAATTACTAACCAAATAAAATCAACATCTTAGTAGCATATTCTGAATAATTAAAATGAAATCTGTCAGGTAAAATATATGTCTTACTTGCTTTTAATTTTATATAAATATTTAAACATTGACTTTTTGACTCACAAGATAATTAAGCCCCATAAGTAAACAAGTCATTATTGATAAAATTAAAGGGCATATAGGTTTGTTCATATAAACGTCCTTATTATTCTAGTAAAAATTGTTTAGGTTCTTGTTAGTTTATGTATATAGTAATAATTATATATGTATAGGAATGTATATGCACAAACACACACCATATATAATAAAAAGAATATATACTCTATATATAGTATGTGTGTATATGAATATAGTATGTGTGTTTGTGTATATATATATATATAAACAAGAACCTAAACAATTTTACATTTTTTTAAAGTTTTGCTCATATATATGATTACAACTATAAAAAAATTAACAAGCTGTGAAATGCATTATGGTTATATTTATTTTAAATACATCTTTATTTACATATTGTTTACTCATTAAGATCAATGTGTTCTCATTCATTGATTCAACAAAGAGCACATGTAATTAGTTGGTTAATGTGAAATTTTTAAAGTTCGGTTTATAATGACCTAATGTTACAGAATGAAGAAATAAAAGCTAACGGCCTACTTCTAGAAAATTTCCTACATAAGTTATGTCTCCTTTCTTAATGAGAGAATGAGGGAGAGAAAAACTGTTTAAACGTTGGTATTTTTGAGTAAATCAGAAATAAGAATGCTAACTGCACTGGTCATCAAGAGTTGTTAGTACTTAAAAAAATTCATTAGTTACTACTAACCTAGTAGTTAGTTGCCCAAACAAAAGAAAACAAATGGAATGATAATACTTATGTGTCAATTCTGCAAGTGTTTCCTTGAAAGAGAAAAGAGCACCAGCTCCTTCTTCTGAAGTAATAGCCTTTAGATAACAAGATTAGCATAATTTGGAAAAATTCATAGTCCCTATGGACAAAAGCCAAGAGGAGGAGTATCATAAATACCTGAGGCTTCATCACAAAATAGGATTTCAGTAGTTGTCTTATGTTTATCCTGTTCCAAAATTATTGGAAACTCATTCTCTAATTATACTTTGAACTGGAGGTGGGGACATCAATGGCTTAAAATTGTCAATAAATTATACTGGGAACAATTAATATCCACATTCATCATTAAACATTCATCCCCAGCATTAATTTGACCTAGTTGTGTGAAATGAAGCCAAAAAGAATAAGAGAGTTAGCACCACTGATTTACCACTTCCTTCTTGGTTAATTGTTATTTCATAAGTAATCTTTTTACCATGCACCTTCTTCCCTTACTTCCCCACCCCCATACGAAAACATATTTCTTGGAGCATGCTACTGTTGTTCAACTTGATTTAGATAATTTGGTTTTCTAAATAAAAGTTATTTATGTGATTAGTCAAACACTGTGCAAATGGCACATATACAAAGGTACTAAAGTAGACATGTCCCATTTATAAAATAGTAGGGAGATCATAGTACTCAAGTCAAATTTTCCCATGGTGTCAACTGAGGAATTAGAAGTCTAAAAATAGCTGTGTGCAGATTAATGATATTCTATGAAATTGTTTTAATAATTCAATTCACTATTCAAAGTGGCCTACATAAGATCTTATGTTTCAGAGCATCTCTATCCAATAGAATTTTTTGTATTGATGGAAGTGTTACATAATCTGTGATGTCCAATGTAGTAGTTACTAGCCATATTAACATATTGAGCACTTGAAACATGGCTTGTGTGACTGAACACTTGAATTTTAAACTGTATTTTCTATTAATTAATTTAAAATTATTTTAAATATACATAGATAGCTTTTGGCTATTATATGTAGATATTTATTTGGGGTTATATGTATTACATATAGTATATGTAATACATTCTAAATATATAAAATATCATTTACATTATATAATAGAAAATATAGATAGAATATATATACACAAATAGAACTTTAGGCTTACAAAAAGGCTGCTAACACTAACACTTTACTTAGCTATACTACAATTTTTTAAACAAAGTAATTAACATTTATATCGTGTTATTAATTAAGCTACAGTTGGCCTTCCACATCCTTGGACTGGAACAAACATGTATGAAAAATATTCAGAAAACAAAACCAAAAAATAGCAATACAACCATAAAAAACACAAATAAGGAACCAACACAATATAACAACTATTTATATAGCATATGCATTGTATTAGGTGTTATATGTAATCTAGATATGGTTTAAAATATAGAGGAGGATGTGCCTATATTACATGCCAGTAGTATGCCACTTTACATAAGGGACTTGAGCACGTGGTCATTGTGGTATCTGCAGAGGTCCTGGAAACAATCCCTCATGGATACAGGGGAAAGACTTTATAGTCTTTTTTCAAGGTTACCAGGTTTTTTCACTCATGCCCTTTTGTTTTTCTTCTGGAATCCAAAGCATGCTTCTGTGTTACATTTAGCTTTAATTTCTCCTTAGTCTCTTCTAATTAGTGTCAGTCCTTAGTTATTCTTTGTATTTAATGACTGACACTTCTGAAAAATAATTGTTAGGTTTTTGTTATTGTTGTCATTTTGTTGGACTGCCCTTCGTATTGGGATATTCTCCCGTAATTAGACTGAGATTGTGCCCTTTAGGCAAGATCATCATAGAAGTGATGGTCTTAGTATATCATATCAGGTGATACAAGGTGTTGGTATTTATTTTTATTGTTAATCCTGTTCAACTGGTTGAGGGAATAATGCAAGGTGTTGTTGGTGGTGGTGGTGTTGGTGTTGTTGTTGTTGTTGTTTTTGAGATGAGTCTTGCTCTGTTGCCAGGCTGGAGTGCAGTGGCATGATCTCAGCTCACTGCAACCCCTGCCTCCTGAGTTCAAGCGATTCCCCTGCCTCAGCCTCCTGAGTAGCTGGGATTACAGGCACATGCCACCACGCCCAGCTAATTTTTTGTATTTTTTAGTAGAGACGGGGTTTCACCATGTTGGCCAGGATGGTCTCGATCTCCTGACCTCATGATCTGCCTGCCTGGGCCTCCTAAAGTGCTGGGATTACAGGCGTGAGCCACCACGCCTAGCCAAGATTTCTTCACAATAAAGGTATTACGTTTTTCCTTTGTAATTAATAAATACTTTAGGAGAGGTAATTTGAATATATGCCAATATCATATTTTTTCTCATATGTATGCTCAATAATTTTATCACTTATTGGCCGGGGAGGGTGGCTCACGCCTGTGGTCCCAGCACTTTGGGAGGCTGAGGGGGGTGGATCATGGGGTCAGGAGATTGAGATCATCCTGGGCAATATGGTGAAACCCTGTCTCTACTGAAAATACAATAACTGGCTGGGCGTGGTGGCTTGCACCTGTAGTCCCAGCTACTAGGGAGGCTGAGGCTGGAGAATTGCTTAAACTCAGGAGGCAGAGGTTGCAGTGAGCTGAGATTGTGCCATTGCACTCCAGCCTGGCAACAGAGCAAGACTCTGTCAAAAAAAAAAAAAAAATACCACTTATTTATTTAAATCATCAGAATAAATGCATAGACATTTATTTCATTCTATATATTATAAATACATATTTATCTTATTATTCAAATTGTTTCTTTCTTGGCCTTTTGGAATTACATAAACATAATTAACAAATGGTTGGTTGTACAGTCATATGATTGAATAATCTGTATTAAACTCAACTTTTAATCTTTTTAGTGTTTAATAATATTGAACACATGTAATAACTATTTAACAATATAGAAAATTTAAATAAAATATGTTACATTTCCAAAAATATTCAAATATTGCTGAAGTTAAAAAATCCATTGGGATTTTGAAGGTATCATGTAAGAATATTCTATTATTTTGCATTATGGAAAATTAATCCCAGAATAAACTAGTTAATGGGGAAGAATGTACAACTGCAGAATCAGGAAAACAAGTTCAAGATGAGTCTGTTTTGATAATACATGATAATAATTCAATCTCTTCCTTTTTTTCCACTTCTTCCTCCTGTTTCTTTCTTCCCTGTTTTATCTATTTTCTAAGTATACATATACACATATACATAAATGCATATACGTAAGTTAATACCTTATCTCCAAAATCTTATTTTATTTACCATTAAAGGGGATACCCTAATATTCTTTAAATACTTTTGTCTTTGGTGCATTATTTATCTAAATGGTATGCTATGATCTTTTCAGTAGTAACTCATAATAATTTGCTCTCATTTAGTTTGCAGGAAACTTTAAAGCCTAAGTAACATTTTTACTATATTGCAATAGCCAGTAATTCCTTATTATGTAAACTGTACATTTTTTATTCTAATGGCTTTAAAATATTTAAGGAAAAGTAAGCTTACCATTATTTAAAGTCCTGATCAAAATACAAATGTAGTTTACTTAAGAATTCTGTAGTTTTACTTTGCAGAAAGTGTTTTGCTGAGTCTTTAGAAGTTCAAATTTAGATAACGTATTACAAAACTATATTTTGTCATGTTTGAACAATACATACTAATCCAGTTTACCTGTATTTCTAACAAAATAAAATATTACTAACAAAAGAGTTCAGGTTTTAGTTTCATTGTCTACATAAAACAAACTTGGAATATTAATGTTGCTACCAAGTAATACATGGGCTTGCTGCCTGGTGCACATAGAGGCCAATCTCATGGCATTGGCTTTTGAAAAAAAGGAAAGCTTTATTGTGAGTCAACTGGCAAGGAGACAAGATAAAATGATAAAATCTGTCTCCTCGTCTGGGCTTTGGGTTGGGTTTTCTAAGCATAGGGCACTGAGGTATAATCTGATTGGATCTTACAATAAGGTGATGCCAGGAGGCATGACCTGATCGGATTCTGCCATGGGGTGACTCTAAAGCTTGATCTGATTGGATCTTGGATCCTGCTAAGTGGTGTTTGCTTCTTAATTCTGTCTCTGCTCCTTTGTCCCAAAACTTAGGTCCTCCCCTGTGATTGCACAGTTGCTTCATCTGGGCATACTCAGCTTAGATGACCTTCAATCTGGGGGTCCATGACAACTAAAAAATAATTCATAACTTTGTTACATAAAAGTTGAATAAGATTGGTCTGATGTAGATAATAGTGTGCTCATGGTGACAGTAGGTAAAGGAGAAGGTGGGAAGCACAGAAATTGTTTAAATAGAAAATTCTGAAATACAGCCTGAGGGAAAATGTATAAGCAAGGGTCTTTCCATGAAATAATTTGTCCTCCTAAACGCACACATCTGAATATAATTGGGAAAAGTAATTACAATCCTGTTCTTCTCTATATTTAAAAAGCACGACATCATTTAACTGCTCCTTTAAAATTAGTCAAAATTTCAGAATTTCCAATGCGATTTAAGAGTATTGCTTTTATACCTTGGAACAAATAGAAACCTTAGCAAGGAACATAATATTAAGTATTTTATTTTGCTTAAATTTCTAATACTTGAACCACTTGGAACTAAATGTATACTCACTAAAACTTTTGCAATGACTATTTCTGAGAATATAACAACAGGAACCACACAAATTGGATTCACTTAGTATCTTTTTATGCTTTTGCTTAATGAAATAAAAAGGAACCTCTGCTTTATTTATTACAGCTAATACATTTTAAAAGTTACAATCTTCAAATTTGAATGGAATGTTAAATGGTTTGGCACAAACATGAAGTCAAGAGTTTTGCAATGAAGCACTATATTGCAGTAACATCCTGCAATATTTTTGCAGGATTAAATAAAAATTGTATTCAGTGGTAGAAAAGGCATAAGAACAAATCAAAATAAATCAGGAAACACTTTGAAATTATTATTGCAATATTGCAAACACTTTGAAATTATACATTTACATAAATGTACACCGTATACATTTTTTAAAATGTTGGTGTCATTGGAAACTACCTATAATGTTGTTTTTAGTATGCTATTTTAAGTTAGGTATGAGGAGCTCAAGCAATTGACTAACGATTTAATTCATTTTCTTATAAGCATCAAGCACAGTATTAGGTAGTGTGAGCATAAAAATCATTGCCAGCTTTTTTTTTCCCTGACAGAATGTTTAAAATTATTAAGAAGAAGACAGAAAAATGACTAGAAAAATATAATATGCTGTGCATATTATCACACATATGAGGTGTAGGTAAGCATAAGTTTATTGAGATTTAACAGATGGAAAATTGACCACCATTAAAAACAGATAAAATTACTACAGTGGAAGAGGCTATCCCAAATGTAAAAGGAGAGAGACCATTTGGTTAGGTTCAGAAAATAAATTCTATATTAATATTTGAACATATTTGACTCTATCTAGCTGAACTAGAGCATTTGTCAAAAAAAGAGGGGAGGCTATAAAAATAATCTAGTTAATTTCCAAGTTAACAAACTTTGGAAAATTACATACACTTCCTGGTAATTTGGTGTGTGACCAGAAGTTTCTAACATAGTAGATTTCAATTGCCATTTAGATATTCAAGAAGAGAGGAAAAATAACTGCAATACTGTTGATTGAGAGTTAACCTCATGCTGACTTGCAATGGATACCAGTGAAACAGAAATAGGTAAGCCAGCTGTTTGACATAGTATAAAAATTTTCAACACTAATTATTAACTACCAACCTGAATGTAGACCGTTTGAGCAACAAATATTGTCTCCTCATTTCAAAAATAAAATCTTGTACCAGCTTCAAAATGGTTCAGGTTTCTTTCTATTGCACAGTGAATGCTCTTTGGAATAAACAGAATGTTTCTTTTCATTTCACTACTTATCTCATCCCCAAACATTTTTTTCTAAATTTGCAACTATCAGCAAACATGCTGGTAAGACATGCTGCCACATTGCTTCCCATAAAATATACTTCATATGCAGAACTGAATGTAAGGCAAAAAGTCGGTAGAGATCAGGAAGAAATACAAATCTATGTCTACCATCTGATAATAGGGTCAAATAGAGAAACATTGAGGAAAAAATAATATTTTCATCACAATTTATCAGAGAACAAAACATTAAAATTTGGATGTTGGGCCAAGAGTTTCATTTAACACACATATCCAGGATGAACTAAAGTATTTAAGTATCATCAAATTGGAAGAGAGAGGGGCCCAGAAAAATCTTTATCAAGTTTCTACTAAAACACAGCGTTTGGAATAATTTGTTCTTATTTGAACATGAATAAACACAATGATAACAATGAGGGAAACAAATGAAACTGTATGAAAATCTCTTTGTTGCCAGAGTTATTTAATACAACAATTAGACAATAATTCTAGAACTCTATTAGGCATCTTTGAGAATTTGCAAGATTCCATGGCTTTTGAGAAAGAGAATTAACATTTTTGAGACGGGGTCTTGCTCTGTCACCCAGGCTGGAGTACACTGCCTAGCTCACTGCAGCCTAGAACTCTTGGGTGCAAGTGAGCCTCCTACCTCAGCCTTCAAGTTGCTGGAACTGCACGTGCGCACCACCATACCTGGCTAAGAACTAGCCATTTAAAGAGAATATACAGTAAGGTAAGGAGCCAAGATAAGTGAAAATTGGAAATGGTAAACAGAAAGCACCAGTGACCTAAAAAGTCCAACAGCAAAATTAAAAAACATAAGTTGTAAAATTAATACTGATACATAAAATATGAATCAGGAACATGCAGAAGAGATCTCTCTAAATGCAAGTAGAAAATCTTTTTGAAAAGAAGGAGGGATGAGGTGATATATATGGAAAAAGGCAGAAACCTAACGTCAGAACGCAGGCACTTTGGAAAAATGAATAAGTGTAATCACACTGAAATCTATAAAACAAATATTTCCAAGATGATTAAGGAGCCACCTTTTTAAGAAGCAATTTATTACTATATTTCCCCAAAAAAGCAATCAAGATCTTTAGAGGGCCTGGAAATATATCATATATACATTTTTACATAGTTGGATAAAATATCATAATACATCAAGTAAAAATTTTTTTATCAAATGAACAAGTACTGGATTGCTGATTTCTCAACAATATTTATATAAGAATGTAGGGAATATTTATATAAGAATGTTATCAGATCTTAAACAACAAAGTTTATGACACATGAAATTAACATCCAGCCAAATTCTCTTGAAATAAATGGAGGCCACGAAAATGTCTTTATAAATGCAAGAACCTAGAAAATCTGACATTTACATATGGTATTTGAAGAAAATGGAGGTATGATAAAGGCAAATGGGTTATAAACTGGGAGTACTAACTCAGGATTGAGAAATGGACTATAGCTGGGCAAGGGAACATGGAATTTGGTCAAAATATATTTGTAAATTGGAAGTAAAATTAGCTTAAATAATAAAATATAAGTAACACATATATAATACTAAAATCCACAATAAGGGCACAATTGTCAGCCTCAGATTTTATTTTTTAAATGTGAGAAAAGCATAGAACAAAAAGATGTGAAGGTGATTGTGCAGATGAAGTGCTCAAAACTATTCTGTCATTTTTTTCTCTCAATAATATGATATAAATAAGTAGCGAGGTGAATTCTTGCAAACTCCTCGTGATGCAATTTTAATAAGCAGGCATATCTACCCAAAGCACGGAATATAAGAACATGAGTTATTTCACTGTATACTTCTTGCCTGGATTAGTATAATGTTTAAAGAGATCACACTTATGTGTCAGGAGCCTTTATGATAGTTCTTTGATCTCCAAAGCTTTAGAGCTGAAAAGATTTGGAAGCTGTTGTCAGTAATGGCAGAGATAAAGCTGCCATCGTATTTGATATCCCTTTGATATTTGGCCTCTTTTTAGTTGTATGGATTCAGAAATCTTTTAGGGTCATGCAGTGATATACAGTGGACGATACTTTTGTCTTAAAATCTAGATAAAAAGTATATTTTTAAAATTTATTATTAAATATCTTTAGCCCAAATTATAAAATCCTAATATTATTTAAAATATAGTTTTTCTTGTATGCTTTGGTCTTTTAATGAGTATAGATGAAATAAAATAGTTCTCTGTCACAACTCCAGTTTTGTTATAATTCCAGTCAAAAGGATTGGAGTACATAATTTTTGCTGAGAAATTATGTAATGTAGATAAAACATAACAACAATGCACTAATGAAATATCAATGGCTAAGCAAATGTTTCTCCCTTAGTTTTATTTCTCTAATTCATTTAGAACTAATGAAAGTTGAATTAGAAGGCAAGATGAAATAAAGATTTTAAATTAATTTATCAGAATCATTACTAAAGTGATCATTTCTTTGGATAAATTAATTAAATAGAGAAATAGAAAAGTAAATGAGGTGAAGGAAAATTTCTCTGAAGGGTATTCTTTAATAATTTTATTTTTAGAAAGACCTGTTTTCTCCAAGAAATAATCTAACCTATTTTAAAATTTCTAGGTAATGCATTATTTACTAGGCTTAGCCTTAATATGCACTAAGGCTTCAAACTTTAAAAGACAGAAAAATGGAATTTATGTCTTTGCCCTTAATAAACTGGAATGTCAGGAGAGAGGACAACGTTCTATGCATTCCAACAAGAAAAAGACAACTCTTTGTTGAGAAGTATCATTTGTATAAAACGTAGTATCTGAATTTTCTTCTAAGTTCTTCTCAAAAATCAAATACGTAACTCTGTGCCAATTTACTTTCCATTTGCTAATTTCCTTTATACATTCTTTCCACAAAAATTTGCTTACAACCCCCAGCCAATTCAGTATTTTCACTATTCTCATTGTCAATCAGATTATAAAAATCTCTTTTTTTTTCACAGCGGAAACAAGTGAACATTTATTTAGGTGCCCTTTTTCCTGTGAGTATTTCAAGTATTTTTCAAAACAAGCCACCAGGAATCTCCAGATTGAATTATGTCCCTGGGCTAGATCATCTGCTGCCAGAGTCTTAGGGAGCCTTGTACAAATGCTAGAGTTACTCATTTACCAACATTAAATACTAGGAGACAAGATGCAACAAAGCCAGACTCCTTCCTCCGTGGAATGTGCTGATTTTAGAGGAGGCGGCAGCCAATGTAGAAAACACTGGAATTTTTCCTTGGAAGTGGACTGTGATGAGAGGTGCTTGCCATGAAAATAACCTACTCTCTTTTCTTTGACCCTTCCTTTCTAGTTTTTGAAGACTAAAGCAGGAAATAATCTTCTCTGAAGATACTTGATAAAAATTCCCAAAAAAGCAAAAACATATGCTTCCACTTCACTGATAAAAATTTACTGCAGTTTGGCACCTGGGTCTAGTTCAGCTGGTGGATGAGCTGATTGGTGCGTTCACCCTGATAGCCAGGTGAGCCATCTCCTTGAGGAAGCCCACTATATTTTTGGTAGCATGACAGGCCACTGAGAGGTGGAAAGGGTGCAAGAACCATGAGATCGCCTGGAAATGCTTCTCTGGGAAGGCAATTTCATGAATGAGGTCTTCCAAGCAAATGACACCAAACTTCCTCAAGTGCTCCTCAATCACTGTGTTGTCTGTTAGAGGAATGGTCTTATTCTTGAACTTGGCTTGTCCATGTTTCAAAATGAGTTCCCGGACAGATTTCAGATTTGGAAATCCTCAGGTCACATAAGGTTCCACTAAAAGCAGCATTTTTAGGATCTGGTGGGTGACATTTACAAAGACACCACTAAAACTTTTCCTTAGGTGAAGTCTTGCAATGGTTTTCCGCACCAGTAAACTCATGCCATCAATCCTTTTGATGCCTACGACAAAGGCCAAGGAATGTTTATCTGGCAATTCCAAAGTATGAGTTTTCACTTCTAGTCATCTGAGATGCACCTTGTCACATTTCTGCTGTCAGAAATCATGTAGGAATGATTCCAGTTGCTTAAACCTGAGCCCTTTTCCTTTCCTCTGCTCCTTTGCCAAAAGTGCCTGCTTCGCCTGGGTGGCTTTGAGGGCTTGATAAGCCTCCCTCTTTTTCAGGAGATTTTCTGGAACCAAAGGGATTGTTCTTTGCTCTTGCTCCGCCATCTTTCTAGTGTTGCAGCTCAAAAATCTCACACATTATAAATTAACTACACATTTTAAAAACTGCATTATATACTATGTATACAAAAGAATATAATAGATATATATACCGTAAAATGTGGTAATAAAATGAACAACTGTGAAGCCACCACTCAGCCTAAGAAATATATTATCAAAATCCTGGCATTTACTTTTGTATTGCTGTCCATTAAATTATTCTATCTAATCCAACAGGCTGTCACAATATGTTATTAAATTTTGTATTTGTCATTAACTTTCCATGCAATACAATATTTAGTGTAGGTTATTTTTTAAACTTCATATAAACATTTTAGTATTTATGCTAATTGCTTCTTCATGCAACATTAAATATAGTACAAGTGTCCAAGTTTTAGTGTTTTGCTATAATTCATTTGTTTTTTAAGCAATAAAAATTATATTGTCTAAATATTTCACATTTTATTCATCCATCTTCCTGTTGATAGACATGTAACATGTTTCTTCTCAGATTCTGCTCCTGTCAATAATAACACTCTGAATATTCGTGTACAGGTCTCCTGTTCTATACACACATGGTTTCCCTAACATATATCCCTAGGAGAGAAAATACCTGTACAAGGTCATGCCACATTGTTTTTAAATTTTTAAAGCAATACATACTCTTCAACTCTATCTTCTATAATGCATATTTTTCTCAGATTTTTTTTTTACGTGTGTATTGCAGTTTATTAAAAGAAACTGTAGGCAGGAAGAAATTGGAAGAGTCTCCCGGTCGGTGTAGGTCCCCCAAACAGAAACTGTAGTCCCCCAAAACTGGAGACTGTTACATCAATGCATGGATTGTATTTAATTCAATGAGTTTCTACTACTGTCTGTATCTATGCAATATCACCCAAAACAAGATGTAGATAGAATATTTCCATCACCTCAGAAAGTCGGCTTGTGTCACTTTGAAGTCAATCCTTCTTTCTACCCACTGCAACTTTCTGAATTTTAATCGCTTAGAGTAATTTTGCCAAAAAGTTGCCCTTTATACAAAGTATATATGAACTCATGAAGTTTATATTATTTAGTATCTGGCTTCTTTTAACTTATTCTTTGACTTTTATCTATCGTTACATCAATTGGTAGTTCCTTCCTTTTTTATTGCTAAGTATTATTTCACCAAATAAATATGACAAAATATTTTAACAGATGCAAAAGGATTATTGATGTAAGTTAATTAATGTAATGTCCCAGCTACTTGTGATGCTGAGGTTGGAGGATCATTTGCGCCCAAGAGGTCAAGCCTGCAGGGAGCAGTTGTACCACTGCACTTCAGCCTAGATTACAGAGCAAGACACTGTCTCATAAATAATAAAAATACATTATAAGAGCTCATATTATATAGATGTTCAACAAATTTGTTTTGTTATTTTGAACATTTTAATCAAAATAAGTGGTCCACATTTAGTAGTACCAAGGTAATATGTGGAGACTTAGTTTTAGTTAATTTTAAGATGAGAAATTATCTTCATTCATTGATTTTTTTAAAGTATCTATTATGGTTTAGGTGATGAGAAAATGTACATAAACAATAAATAAGAATCTTATTAATTTTACAGTATTTGAATTTGAAGTATAGTTTTGCTAAAAATAAAAATAAACTCTTGATGCTCTATTGATGAGAATTGTTTAATTCTCATCTCTTTTATATATTCTTAAGGATATATTGAAGGCTCATCTACATAAATTAAGAACATTTAACTTGCTCTGGAATCATTGTGAAAATAAATGTCTTCGTTTCCTAATAGCTATATAACTCACAAAAATAAGAGAAAGTAAATTTTAAATAAATTTGTATCTACAAATTGATTTATGTTTGTACTATCTTAGGACACAACAATATATCATAAATCAAATATCAATGATAAAAATATGTACTCCACATTAAAGCTTTAAAAGTAAGGTGTTGCATTGAGATTACTTTCTACACATACCCCCTTCAAAGATGTTTAATAATATTTCACACTTAAATGAAGACATACAAATGATACAGTTAACACTCTCTCTCTTTCTCTCTCTCTCTCTCACACACACACACGTATATACATGTTCTTTTTAAAATTCAGAATAAAAATAACAAATAAATCTTTGAGGGGAAAAAAGAAAAAAAAGCTCTTTATATGCCAAATTACTGAGAAAATATTCAGCTATTTTTTTACTCTTTTTTTCTTTTATACAGTGAACCTCAGGTGTAAACTTCTTGCAGCATTTTGATCAGATTTAGAAAACAGTTGAAAGAGGAAGAACAAAGGGAGATGATACAAATGGCAGAAAACTTAAGGCATCTTTGGATGAAAAAATAACCTGAATCAAGAAAATGTAATTATTGATGGTCATTACACTTTGAAGAAAATAAAGTGGATTGAGGAGCCAGATATGACTGGGCAGGAAATTAGATAGGTTAGACAAGATGGCCTCTCTAAAGGGGGCTATTGAGCTGATACTTGAATGATAAAAAGGAACAGGCTATCAGAAGTTATGAGTCAAGTGTTTTTCAGAAAGAGGAAAAGAAAAAATAATGGAAATAGGGATAAACCATTAGAGAAAATGTGAGAAGGCTTACATGGTTGGAACAAAACGAATAAGGGTAAGTTTCAGAAGAAGAGAATAAAGACAGGAAAATATAAGGTGGGATGAGATAAAGAGTTTATACCTTATTTTGAGTAATGGGAAACAATTATTGGGTTTTATGCTGGATAATATTTGTAATCTGAATCAGAATGTGAAGATTACTGCAGCTGTCTTGCAGGTCGTCAATAGTTTTGAGAACAAGAGAATGTTTTGGGAACTGTTAGCAGGTTACTGGAAAGTTTATGTAAAAGATGTTATATACTTTAAGTAGGATCCAGGCAGTAGTGTTTTAAGAAATAGTCCAGTCTGGATACTTTCTGAAAGAATTAATAGCAAGATCACATAAGGATACAATGATTGGAAGGATCAAGGAGAAAGCCTAATGTTTTGGTCTGAGAGACTGGGTAAATTGAAGTAGTATTAACTATGATGTATAAAACAGACAAAAGCAATTTGTGGGTGGATAAACATCAGAATTTAATATTCAAAATTCAAGACCAAATATTGGAATTAATAAATTCATCTCAGTGATGAAACTTTGTCAAGTTATGCTACTGACATGAAGTGATGATACAGTATATCTGAGGAGAAAAAAATAAATAAATTCACCTATTGGGAAAGTGTTGTTGGAGGAGAGAAAAATGACAAGAACTGAAAACATTTGTTCTCTGTCACTTTGTGGTCTGGCGTAGACAGAAGAGCAAAGGTACAAAGAGTCATCAGCTGGTAAGCCTTGAGGGATACTAAAAGAGTGCAGTAACATGGAAACCAATGCCAGTGATTCTAGAATAAGAGTGTTAACTGTGTGAATGCTGGTGGGAAAGTTGAATATGGGTAATAGACTTGAAAAGACAATATGGTGCACATTGGTGACCCTATAATAAATTTCAGAGGTGTAGTGACAAGGATGAATGGAGGAGATTGAAGAGAATGTGCAGTGGATGAATGGGGAAATTGTATCTCAGTCCTTCAAAAAAAATCTATTCTAAAGGGGGACAACATTTATTTGGTAGTAGTCAGAGAAGTATCACGTTCAAGAATATGGGACCTATTATAGCAAGTGATATACAAATAGTAATGTGTTTCCAGATGATTTTTCTAGTCAAAAACAAGGTGGGAAAGAACTTTCTAGTTTGCAAAGTAATTAGTGTAATTAATAGATTCTTATTATAATGAAATACATTTAAAAATGTCAGCATTCCAAGGGACAGTATTTTCAACAAATGTATTTTTATGCTTTTATTTTTAACAATAATAGTTAACATTTATAAAGTAACTGCATTATTTTCTTATATTTTGGCTGATGAGGTTCTTTGAATTTTTCAAAAGTCTATTAATTGAAGACTTCCCCTCAACTACCTCCCCATATTCTAGGAAGGATAGATAAGTATAGGGATGTACATAGTTCATTGTTATTACATCATGTCCTGGTCTGACCAACTATTTCTTTTAAAGTACTGCTAAAACTTGTCTACATTTTATAATTGAGGTGAATGTCAGTAATTTCATCAAATTACAATCTTTTGTTATTAAATGTATTTAATACAGATTTGGTAGTAGTCAGAGAAATATCATGTTCAAGAATATGGGACCTATTACAGCAAGTGATATGCAAATAGTAATGTGTTTCCAGATGATTTTTCTAGTCAAAAACAAGGTGGGAAAGAACTTTCTAGTTTGCAAAGTAATTAATGTAATTAATATATTCTTATTATAATGAAATACATTTTAAAATGTCAGATTTTTAAAATCTATATCCTCTAATAGAAATATTTCTAATAGCAAACATTTCTATTTTATAGAGTCAGAATCAAGATTTGTTTCCTCCACCTTGTTGAAACCTATGCAAATATCTCTTGAATAATTGAATTTGCCCAAACTTTGTGGAATTTTGCCTACTACATAATTGTTTATGAAATACATCTACTTTCTACCAGACGAAGCAAAGAGTGTCACATAATAATGACTAGAAAGATCTCTGTCATGTAAGGCAGAAATTTTCTTACTGCCCATGTGTTTTGGTCTGTTTTGTGTTGCTATAAAGGAATACCTGTGGCTGGATAATTTATAAAGAAAAAGCTTTATTTGGCTCACATCTCTAATAATCTATAAAATTGAATAATGTCTATCTGCATCTGGTGAGAGCCTCAGGCTGCTTCTATTTCAGGCGTTATTAAGAAACAATTTTTAGGCAGCTAGAAAGGGTGAAAGTTCCCAGCAGAACTTTCCTTTAATAAAAAAGCAACTCCCAAACCATGTCTTTTCTATCAGAAAAGGGCTTGAATAACCAGACCTGAAAGCATTGATATGCAAATACCGGTAGCTAGAAGCCAGGTCCACCCAATATGGTGTCTCCTGCCCTCTTTCCCTTGTCACCTGGTGTGCCAGGTGTCATGCCAGCCTCTAGATAAAACCACATGTGTGGGATGGCCAGCCTTTTTGCTGGCTATGTAAAAGGCACACCTGGTCAAACCAGTCCGCTGGGCCATGTGTAAATCAATCACTGCCTCCTCCAGCCTCTGCACAAAACCAGTTGCTTTCCACCAAAAACCAGACACCCTCTTTTGGGCTTTCTCAATATGAGGACACTTTTTCTCTTGTTTTTCTTCTCTTTCTGTTAAACTTTCTGTTCCAAAACCCACTCCTCGTGTGCGTGTATGTCCTGAATTCTTTCTTGACCAAGACCAAGAGCCAGGGTATATACCCCAAACAACAGAGACACTTCACTTCCACGGATGGCAGAAGGCAAAGAAAGCTAGTGTGTGCAGAGATCACATAACAAGAAAAGAAGAGAGAGAGAGCAAGGAAGCTCCAGGCTGTTTTTAAACAACCAGCTCTCAAGGGAATTAATATCGTGAGAACTTATTCACTACCCCCACCCAAAGAATGCTATTAAACTACTCATAAGGATTCTGGCCAAATACCTCTTATTAGGCCCCATCTCCAACATTAGGAATCAAATGTCAGCATGAGGTTTGGAGGGAACAAACATGCAAACCATAACACCAAGTCACAAAATGCTACAGCGGAGAAGGAGATTTGAAGATAGAGATTAGTCATGTGAGAGGACAGTTCTGGAGCAAATGAGTGAGAATAGGATCAAGGACACAAGTCAAAAAGCTGGTCTGCAATAGAAACAAGTACAGGCCATCTTTTGTAACTAATGAGAGGAGAGAGTTTATGGGTAGAGATACAGGTCAATATGGAAATTTGATGGTGAGAAGCAGAGGAAATTATCTTCTGAAAGTTTCTATTTACTCATGGATGTATGAATAAATACAGTAAACTCAGAGTAAGAAAAATGCATAAAAATAGGATGGTTGAAAAGAAGAACAAAAGTGAAATATTTATCTTAATATGTGGAGAAAACAAAGCACATATACTAAGAACTATGGGAAGATTAGCATTGTGTGGAGTGCCAGATTTCCACTCGGATTTTGCTTTATAAATGTAAAATGAGACCAACCAACATTTTTGCGTTTTTCTCAAGCTTCTCAGAGCCACCAGGTTGAGGCGAGAGGATTGAGTTAAACCAAGGTAGAAGTTGTAAAAAAGAAGAGCATAGTATTCAACACTGTATGCAAAGAAGTAATTCTAGAGGTGACATTTACTTGATTTTTAAATTTCTTGAAAATACACCATGGAATACTATGCAGCCATAAAAAATGATGAGTTCATGTCCTTTGTAGGGACATGGATGAAGCTGGAAACCATCATTCTCAGCAAACTATCGCAAGGACAAAAAAAACAAACACCGCATGTTATCACTCATAGGTGGGCATTGAACAATGAGAACACTTGGACACAGGAAGGGGAATATCACACACTGGGGCCTGTTGTGGGATGTGGGGAGGGGGGAGGGATAGCATTGGGAGATATACCTAATGTAAATGACGAGTTAATGGGTGCAGCACACCAACATGGCACATGTATACATATGTAACAAACCTGCACGTTGTGCACATGTACCCTAGAACTTAAAGTATAATTAAAAAAAAAGAAAATAGTTATTTAATGGGAAAATATTTACTTAGCATATAATTTTAAACTGCTTCTTGGTATCCAGTCAGATGGTTAGTGATGGAAATGAATTTCAAGTACTATATTTCAAAGGTGGTCTTCTAAAAGTATGAATATATGTTCTGCCTTCTTTTCATTATCTAGTTTCATTGTTACCTGTAAGAGATCTATTATTCTATCTCTAGTTATTAATATTAAAATTTTAAAAATGACCTTAGATTGTAATTAACCTTTATAACTCATTAACCTTACATTGTAGTTAGCTTAAGACTTCAAGAAACAATTATTTATTGACATAGCTATTCTAATCTAGTCAGTTACCACATTTATTTAGATACACAGGTACATTCACTCCTGAAACAATCACTATTACTATGAACTCATTTTTCTCTGTTAGGCCTTTCTCAATTATAGTATGAGAAATTAAGCTTTCAAAATTTTAGACATTTTTAAATACATAATCTTTTTAATGCCTTTGGTTATGGATGATACAATTATGCTTTACTTGAAGTATTTGAAATGAACTTTGCTAATTATATGTATTTTAAATTTCTTCTTCCAAAAATCATATCTTTCTCCCTTGGGCTTTTTTTGAAATCCAAGATGTCAAAATCAATACCTACAACTATTTAATTTCCTTCTCTTTGACCAAACAGTTCATCCTTTTGGGGCATAATCTAACCAATATAGTAATTTCAACTTCATATCTCTAATTTCTAAAACAGTGTAAAATTATATAAATCAGATTCTCACATGTTACTAAATGACACTTCCTACAGCGATCTCCTTTTGCTGTTAATGCCTCCCAACAAGTACTTTCCTGCAAATTTTACAGTCTATCCAAATAATAAACTCTTTTTCTAAGTCAGAAGTCAGCAAAATGCCTACATAACATGCAACTTTTATTTTATTTTATTTTTGGTCACCATGAAAAATTTCAAAATGTTTCTGGAGAATGAACAGGAATTAACACTTCTTGAGCACTTATTGAATATTGCACTATCAAGACAATATTTTATGTACTATTTTGCGATTAAAAATAAAGTTTTAAAAAGATCTGACTGGTTATTTTAGTATAGGTGAATAGATGTTTATTATTTACACTCGTATACATGTCACTGTTGTTCCTCTAATAGGCAAGAAAAGAGTGAGTTACCTTTTCATCTCTTCCAACTATTGCCTGGTTTTGGTTACATTCAAGCTTTCAAATTATTTTTCTTTTAATTCCATACTTTCTCTGAAGATATATAAATGTTATCTGAAGCAGTGTCAGTTCAATATAAGTTACTCTGCCATTATTAGAACCAAAAGCCTCTCTTAATACTCAAAATTCATTTAGTTTTTATATTATAAATCATCTAAAAAACAAATAATGGAAAATTTTGTATCAGAATAAAGTATTTCAGTTTTAGCTTCTTTACTCATAGTTATTTCTTAGAAAAAAAGGTAGTTTGGGAAACAATTTTACAAATATAATATTTAAAAAATGTTTTTGCTAGTGTTTTTCTAATTACTTTCATAGAAAGTATTCCATATGTATAAACAATTAAAATAAAATTCATTTAATTTGTGATTTCCTAGATAATTTTTATGTAAGCCTATTTAATTTTTTCAAGAGAAAAATGCTACTTCAAAATCTGACTAAATCTGAAAAGCATTGCAGACGGTGAGATATGAAAACTTGATTATTATCATCAATATTTTAATGACATCTAGCAGGAGCATGTGCAAAAGAAGAATGTTCACCTGAAAAAGTATTTAATATTTTCTATGATCATAATTTCTATGATTATCATTGAATAATTAATTAAGCTACCCACTTGAATAAGTTATGTTGCTTCCTAGAAAATAAAACAAGAAGCCGGGCGCGGTAGCTCATGCCTGTAATCCCAGCACTTTGGGAGGCCGAGGCAAGTGGATTACGAGGTCAGGAGTTCAAGACCAGCCTGGCCAAATGGTGAAACCCCCTCTGCACTAAAAATACAAAAAAAATTAGCCAGGCGTGGTGGCACGCACCTGTAATCCCAGCTACTCTGGAGGCTGAGGCAGAGAATTGCTTAAACCTGGAGAAGCGGAGGTTGCAGTGAGCTGAGATCACACCACTGCACTCCAGTCTGGGTGACAGAGCGAGACTGTCTCAAAAAAAAAAAAAAAAGAAAAAAATCCCTTCACTTCTTGATTAAGAAATTTTAAAGTGATATAAAAATTACCTAAACATTATTTAGAATTTTGTATATTGTATATAATAGATATACTGTAAATAATCTATTTCTACTTTTCTTGTCATTTCTACAGCAAGTTTATGTTTTCTGGGTTCTTGATTCTGGTACATTTAGATATTTTAATATAATTTAATCAAAAATACAGAAGAATGTATGTAATATTTTGGTGCTTATAAAGTCACTAAACTTGAAGGTTTTTCATTATTATATACAAGGTCACAATATTATTGTGTCCTCAGTTTATGACATATTCCATCAACTTTTCTAAGCAAAGATTGATCTCCATCCTCTGCCTGCCATCTAGATTGTCAGATATATGGTTTTATTAGGATTGAACTGTCAACCATGAGATGTTGTCAGTCACAATGCTGGAAAATAAAAATAGTTTATATTTTTCCAGAGCTCTAAAATGTTCTCAGGCAAATCTTGTAGCATGTATGCCCAATTATAAGAGATTCCTCAATGACCATTCATTTTTTGTTCATGGCCAATACCCTTAAATTTAAACAAATATTTATGACATATTATATTTGGCAGGTGTACATATCTTTGGTTAAATATAAAAAGACTTCCTCTAGAATAACCCATGTAATGCAGCACTTCAAATAAGTTATTCTATGTGATAACATTTCTATTGTGAGAATAATTGCTCCTGTATGCTAGGATATATATATATTTTTTTATTTTAGTCTATTAGAAGCTTAAAGTTTTGTACAAATAATTGTTTGTGTTTGATGGAAAACCCTGTAGTTATATATCCAGTCTTAAAATACATTGCTTTATTCCTAAGGTAATTAGTTACTATATATTAGCATAATACATACAAATAATTATGCTAGATTTTATGAGACAAAAACAATTTAAAATGATTTTTAAAAGCATATTTCCTGTTTGTGGATTACATAATTTAATAAATAGATATTTCTCCAATGCCTCTTAAATCTTCTCTGGTAAAAATTGACCTTTAAAATGTCTGTCTTATGTAACAACGAGCATCAAATAAGGGTATGCTGGTGTTTTTCATAGCCTGAAGACTGAAGCCTATCATATTTTCCTATCTTCTCCTGTATTTTCTCACTCCTTTCTAATATCTTTAACATGCTAATTCCTTTTACAGTCACCTAATCACAGTCACCTTACACAAAATCACATGCATGTCTTAGTGTCGATTGCAGCTCCTCTTCATTTGCTTCCTTTACTAACTATGCAGACAGTGCCAGGGTCCTCAATCTTCCTCAATGCCCAAGCAAGCCTCACCTTGGTTCTCTTCCCAACCCTACCTCCTGGTTAGGCTTCTGGAAAGAGTAATTCTAACCCAGTAAAAGGGCAGGAGAAACTTTCAAATCATGTTTTTAGATAATTCTTGCAAAGGATTTAACATTTGCTGGTACCCTAGAAAAAATATAAAATATTTGGTATTTTTAGGGTTATGGGCTAGGGACTTACCATCTTTCTTTTATCCTTTACTTTGTTTTATCATTCTGATTAAGTATGTAATTTGTGGCCAGGTATTGGCTAGGAGTCCTGTTTTGTTTTTTTGTTTGTTTGTTTGTTTGTTTTTTAGACGGAGTCTAGCGCTGTCGCCCAGGAGTCAGTGGCACAATCTCGGCTCACTGCAACCTCCGCCTCCCAGGTTCACGACATTCATCATTCTCCTGCTTCAACCTCCTGAGTCGCTGGGATTATAGGCATGCCCTGCCTTGTTTTTGTGTTTTTGAGATGGAGTTTTACTCTTGTTGCTGAGGCTGGAGGGCAATGGTGCCATCTCGGCTCACTGCAACCTCCACATCCTGGTTTCAAGTGATTCTCCTGCCTCAGCCTCCCAAGTAGCTGGGATTACAGGTGCCTGCCTGTAAAAATTGACCTTTAAAATGTCTGTCTTAGTAACAACGAGCATCAAATAATTTTGATTATCCACACCTGGATAATTTTGTATTTTTAGTAGAGATGGGGTTTTCCCATGTTGGTCAGGCTGGTCTCGAACTCCTGAACTCAGGTGATCTGCCTGACTCGGCCTCCCAAAGTACTGAGATTACAGGCATGAACCATTGTGCCCGGCCAGGTCATGCTATTATTATTGACATGAGCAAAGAAGTAATGGTTGAGCAAGCAGAGTTCACTGTCTTCATTGTCTAGAATTTCTATGCCTGGTTTCAAACAATATGAGATGGAATAATTGTGATGTAGTCTCTATTTATTAATCCACTTTCTTATTTTGCTATTTTTCATCAACTTCCACCTTTTCTTACACATGAACTTGCATTCTGGGATTATAGAGTTGTTAATACTTCCCCAGTATTATGCCTTTCCCAAATAAATCATGAAGCTTCACACCTCTCTAAATGTACATTTATTTTTGCGATTTAAACAAGATCCTTTATTTTTTCAGCTTAAGGACCTTCCATGTATTCTGTCAACTCAGCTCAGAAATTATCCTCTCTATGAAAATTTGTTGCTACAATTTTTTACCTTAATATACACGTTCTATAATTTGCCTATAATTCTAGTATTACATGTATACTAATGTTATATGTATACATGTAATTATATCTGTCTTAACAGGCTATTATAGTATGAAAGGTTTTTGAAGGCAGAAATTAAATTTTATTCAGCAATGTATCAGAAACTAACAGACATAAGATGTCCCATAAATATTATTCAGTCACCAACAACTGATTGACTAAATGCATATAGTGAATGGCAGTTTTCAAACAAATACAGACTGGAGGACAACAATGTTGACTTTAAAAATGACTGTCCTTCCTTTCCAAATGGAATATTGCCAAGATGGTACTCTCGTACCCCTGAATTATGAACTTAACATATCTTTATTATCACGTTTAATAAATAGTATCTATTATATATCATTTTATAAAATAAACATACTTTTAATATTATTCATTCAAAGAATATAGGTGGCAAACATGACTCTTCTCTGGTTGAGAATACTCTCTAGCTATATAAGGGAACATAGCCCTGGCTGTGCCATGTAGAGAAGACCATAATGGAGACTCCTACAGCTTGCAAAATTAACAGTTAACTGCGTTATCTAGGTGACCTTAGAGTTTAAAGACTGTAGAGGTACTAAGCATCACTATGATTTAGCATCTTTAAAATAGTACTAGTGTTAAAAGATTCAAACTGTTTAACTCCCACTTGTGAGTGAGAACATGTGGTGTTTGCTTTTCTGTTCTTGTATTGGTTTGCTGAGAGTGATGGTTTCCAGCTTCATCCATGTCCCTGCAAAGAACATGAACTCATCCTTTTTTATGGCTGCATAGTATTCCATGGTGTATATGTGCCACATTTTCTTTATCCAGTCTATCACTGATGGACATTTGGGTTGGTTCCAAGTCTTTGCTATTGTGAACACTGTTGCAATAAACATACGTGTGCTTGTGTCTTTATAGTAGAATGATTTATAATCCTTTGGGTATATACCCAGTAATGGGATTGCTGGGTCAAATGGTATTTCTGGTTTTAGATTGTTGAGGAATCGCCACAATGTTTTCCACAATGGTTGAACTAATTTACATTCCCACAAACAGTGGAAAAGCGTTCCTATTTCTCCACATCCTCTCCAGCATCTGTTGTTTCCTGACTTTTTAATGATCCATTCTAAATGGCATGAGATGGTATCTCATTGTGGTTTTGATTTGCACTTCTCTAATGACCAGTGATAATGAGCTTTTTATCATATGTTTGTTGGCTGCATAAATGTCTTCTTTTGAGAAGTGTCTGTTCACTTCTTTTGAGAAGTGTCTGTTGCCAACTTTTTGATGGGGTGGTTTGTTTTATGTTGTAAATTTGTTGAAGTTTCTTGTAGATTCTGGACATTGGTCCTTTGTCAGATGGATAGATTGCAAAAATTTTCTCCCATTCTGTATGTTGCCTGTTCACTCTGATGATAGTTTTATTGCTGTGCAGAAGCTCATTAGTTTTAATTAGATCCCGTTTGTCAATTTTGGCTTTTGTTGCCATTGCTTTTGGTATTTTAGTCATGAAGTCTTTGTCCAAGCCTATGTGCTGAATTGTATTGTCTAGGTTTTCAGGAGTTTGAGAACAGCCTGGCCAACATGGTGACACCCTGTCTCTACTAAAAATACAAAAAAAAAAAAAAATTAGCCATGCCTGGTGGTGGGCACCTGCAATCCCAGCTACTTGGGAGGCTGAGGCAGGAGAATCACTTGAACCCAGGAGGCAGAGGTTGCAGTGAGCCAAGGTTGCATCACTGCACGCCAGCCTGGGCCACAGAGTGAGACTCCATCTCAAAAAAGATATATGCAAAAATATGCTGCATGTTTTGAAATAGGATAATTGTTCTTTTGAAGGGGAGTATGTGCCCTTCTTCAAAGCCCTGATAGAAAAAAAAGAAGCCAAACACAATCTCTAAAAATATAAAACAAGAAGTCTTTGCATTAATCAAATCAAATCATACTACTGGCTAAGCAAAACAAGACTGTGTCAGGGTGCCTTATTACTGGTTGATCAAAAGAAAAGAATTCTCATTCGTAATTTCTCTTGCTCTCCATTGGCACTATTTGATTATCCTTGACATTCCTAGTTCTTTATACTCGCTTTGCTACAGGATTCTCATCTCCTTCAGTTTTGAATATTCTACTGTGTCCCTTACCTTTTTGACCTCAACATTCCAGTATAGCTCTTCTTGCAAACTGCATTTATCTTTAGAAGTAAGAAAACTAATTTCCTCTAGCCCTAGGCTGTCAAAAGGCCTCCATATGTGGGACTAGCCTCTTCCACTGTTACCAGGTGACAGGAGGAGAGAACACTGAAATATTTGGATTGTCCCCCAAAAAAGTTATGTTACACAAACAACTTTATTTTTTTAGATTTGGGGGAATTTTTTTCTCAAGTATTTTAAGAGAGCAGGCAAAAAAGAAATGTCAAATTTCAGGATACTTCTTTCACAATGAGAAGATACACAAAACATTCTCTATTGGATAATACTGTAAAATAATTTATTTTTTATATTTCTACCTAATTTTATTCATATCTTGTTAGCTCCTGATACTATGTTTACAACTAAAAAACTGTCAACTGTCAAGAGTTGACAACATACATCATTTGGAAGAATAAACCATAATATTGCCTTACAGGAAATATATGGTTATACAGATATTTAGCCATGAAAAACATTTTTACATAGGCCTTCATACTGGATTCATGGAATATCAGAATTTATACTGTCAATGTATCACTAAAGCAAAAAGAATAATAGTTTTCATAAAGTTATTTCTTGTTGTATGTTATATCAAGGAAATTGAAAATCATGACCTAAATCGGCACTTAATTAAAGCAATTATTTGGCACATAAAAATAATTTGGTCAAAGCAAAATCTCTCTCATATGTTCTGGCATAATTGAAGTCAATTCTGGGCTATTAAGAATAAATTGGCTCTGTATTCCTCAAATAATCCATGAAGTCCATAATATTATGTGAAAAACATAAATCCTAACCAACACTTTAACCTAGATGATGACTATTCTATTATGACACCAGAGTTGGGAAATTTAAAAATTATCATTAAATCTCAGGCCGGGTGCGGTGGCTCACGCCTGTAATCCCAGCACTCTGGGAGGCTGAGGCGGGCGGATCACGAGGTCAGGAGATGGAGACCATCCTGACTAACATGGTGAAACCCCGTCTCTACTAAAAATACAAAAAATTAGCCGGGCACAGTGGTGGGAGCTACTCGGGAGGCTGAGGCAGGAGAATGGCGTGAACCCGGGAGGCTGAGCTTGTAGTGAGCCAAGATTACACCACTGCACTCCAGCCTGGGCGACAGAGCCAGACTCCATCTCAAAAAAAAAAAAAAATTATCATTAAATCATAAAAATTATCATTTATCATAAAACTATATTAATTTATTGATACAAAAGGACAATTGAGTAATAATTAGTTCATATTCTGCCATTCTGTAAGGCAACTCAATACATCTACTTTTTTAATATTTCCAGCAAACTGATTTATTTCCCTAAATATAGAAACAATTTTTTAAGTATCAAAATGACCCATAACTTAGAAAACTGGGATGAGGGTGCTTAGCATATTTTTCCACTTAAAATGTAGTCCATTCACTTTCTATAGCAGATACTTTTTTATATTGTAGTTTGCATAGTAAAATTAATACTCATGTATTTTTTCCAAATTTATTCAGCATCATAGTGAAAATGAATGCCTAAATTCTTTTTATTATTATTATTATTATACTTTAAGTTTTAGGGTACATGTGCACAATGTGCAGGTTTGTTACATATGTATCCATGTGCCATGTTGGTGTGCTGCACCCATTAACTCATCATTTAGCATTAGGTATATCTCCTAATGCTGTCCCTCCCCCCTCGCCCCACAACAGTCCCCAGAGTGTGATGTTCCCATACCTGTGTCCATGTGTTCTCATTGTTCAATTCTCACCTATGAGTGAGAACATGTGGTGTTTGGTTTTTTGTCCTTGCGATAGTGTACTGAGAATGATGATTTCCAGTTTCATCCATGTCCCTACAAAGGACATGAACTCATCATTTTTTATGGCTGCATAGTATTCCATGCTGTATATGTGCCACATTTTCTTAATCCAGTCTATCGTTGTTGGACATTTGGGTTGGTTCTAAGTCTTTGCTGTTGTGAATAGTGCCGCAATAAACATACGTGTGCATGTGTCTTTATAGCAGCATGATTTATAATCCTTTGGGTATATACCCAGTAATGGGATGGCTGGGTCAAATGGTATTTCTAGTTCTAGATCCCTGAGGAATTGCCACACTGACTTCCACAATGGTTGAACTAGTTTACAGTCCCAAGAAGAGTGTAAAAGTGTTCCTATTTCTCCACATCCTCTCTAGCACATGTTGTTTCCTGACTTTTTAATGATTGCCATTGTAACTGGTGTGAGATGGTATCTCATTGTGGTTTTGATTTGCATTTCTCTGATGGCCAGTGATGATGAGCATTTCTTCATGTGTTTTTTGGCTGCATAAATGTCTTCTTTTGAGAAGTGTCTGTTCATGTCCTCTGCCCACTTTTTGATGGGGTTGTTTGTTTTTTTCTTGTAAATTTGTTTGAGTTCATTGTAGATTCTAGATATTAGCCCTTTGTCAGATGAGTAGATTGTGAAAATTTTCTCCCATTCTGTAGGTTGCCTGTTCACTCTGATGGTAGTTTCTTTTGCTGTGCAGAAGCTCTTTAGTTTAATTAGATCCCATTTGTCAATTTTGGCTTTTGTTGCCATTGCTTTCAGTGTTTTAGACATGAAGTCCTTGCCCACGCCTATGTCCTGAATGGTATTGCCTAGGTTTTCTTCTAGGGTTTTTATGGTTTTAGTTCTGACATGTAAGTCTTTAATCCATCTTGAATTAATTTTTGTATAAGGTGTGAGGAAGGGATCCAGTTTCAGCTTTCTACATATGGCTAGCCAGTTTTCCCAGCACCATTTATTAAATAGGGAATCCTTTCCCCATTTCTTGTTTTTGTCAGGTTTGTCAGAGATCAGATAGTTGTAGATATGTGGCATTATTTCTGAGGGCTCTGTTCTGTTCCATTGATCTATGTCTCTGTTGTGATACCAGTACCATGCTGTTTTGGTTACTGTAGCCTTGTAGTATAGTTTGAAGTCAGGTAGCATGATGCCTCCATCTTTGTTCTTTTGGCTTAGGATTGACTTGGCGATGCGGGCTCTTTTTTGGTTCCATATGAACTTTAAAGTAGTTTTTTCCAATTCTGTGAAGAAAGTCATTGGTAGCTTGATGGGGATGGCATTGAATCTATAAATTACCTTGGGCAGTATGGCCATTTTCACAATATTGATTCTTCCAACCCATGAGCATGGAGTGTTCTTCCATTTGTTTATATCCTCTTTTATTTCATTGAGCAGTGGTTTGTAGTTCTCCTTGAAGAGGTCCTTCACATCCCTTGTAAGTTGGATTCCTAGGTATTTTATTCTCTTTGAAGCAATTGTGAATGGGAGTTCACTTATGATTTGGCTCTCTGTTTGTGTGTGATTGGTGTACAAGAATGCTTGTGATTTTTGTACACTGATTTTGTATCCTGAGACTTTGCTGAAGTTGCTAATCAGCTTAAGGAGATTTTGGGCTGAGACAATGGGGTTTTCTAGATATACAATCATGTCATCTGCAAACAGGGACAATTTGACTTCCTCTTTTCCTAATTGAATACCCTTTATTTCCTTCTCCTGCCTGATTGCCCTGGCCAGAACTTCCAGCACTATGTTGAATAGGAGTGGTGAGAGAGGGCATCCCTGTCTTGTGCCAGTTTTCAAAGGGAATGCTTCCAGTTTTTGGCCCATTCAGTATGATATCGGCTGTGGGTTTGTCATAGATAGCTCTTATTATTTTGAGATACGTCCCATCAATACCTAATTAATTGAGAGTTTTTAGCATGAAGGGTTGTTGAATTTTGTCAAAGGCCTTTTCTGCATCTATTGAGATAATCATGTGTTTTTTGTCTTTGGATCTGTTTACATGCTGGATTACGTTTATTGATTTGCATATGTTGAACCAGCCTTGCATCCCAGAGATGAAGCCCACTTGATCATGGTGTATAAGCTTTTTGATGTGCTGCTGGATTCAGTTTGCCAGTATTTTATTGAGGATTTTTGCATCAATGTTCATCAAGGATATTGGTGTGAAATTCTCTTTTTTGGTTATGTCTCTGCCAGACTTTGGTATCAGGACGATGCTGGCCTCATAAAATGTGTTAGGGAGGATTCCCTCTTTTTCTATCAATTGGAATAGTTTCAGAAGGAATGGTACCAGTTCCTCCTTGTACCTCTGGTAGAATTCGGCTGTGAATCCATCAGGTCCTGGACTCTTTTTGGTTGGTAAGCTATTGATTATTGCCACAATTTCAGAACCTGTTATTGGTCTATTCAGAGATTCAACTTCTTCCTGGTTTAGTCTTGGGAGGGTGTATTTGTCGAGGAATTTATCCATTTCTTCTAGATTTTCTAGTTTATTTGCATAGAGGTGTTTGTAGTATTCTCTGATGGTAGATTGTATTACTGTGGGATCAGTGGTGATATCCCCTTTTTCATTTTTTATTGCATCTATTTGATTCTTCTCTCTTTTCTTCTTTATTAGTCTTGCCAGCGGTCTATCAATTTTGTTGATCTTTTCAAAAAACCACCTCCTGGATTCATTAATTTTTTGAAGGACTTTTTGTGTTTTTATTTCCTTCAGTTCTGCTCTGATTTTAGTTATTTCTAGCCTTCTGCTAGCTTTTGAATGTGTTTGCTCTTGCTTTTCTAGTTCTTTTAATTGTGATGTTAGGGTGTCAATTTTGGATCTTTCCTGCTTTCTCTTGTGGGCATTTAGTGCTATAAATTTCCCTCTACACACCGCTTTGAATGTGTCCTAGAGATTCTGGTTTGTTGTGTCTTTGTTCTCGTTGGTTTCAAAGAACATCTTTATTTCTGCCTTCATTTCATTATGTACCCAATAGTCATTCAGGAGCAGGTTGTTCAGTTTCCATGTAGTTGAGCGGTTTTGAGTGTTTCTTAATACTGAGTTCTAGTTTGATTGCACTGTGGTCTGAGAGACAGTTTGTTATAATTTCTGTTATTTTACATTTGCTGAGGAGAGCTTTACTTCCAACTATGTGGTCAATTTTTGAATAGGTGTAGTGTGGTGCTGAAAAAAATATATATTCTGTTGATTTGGGGTGGAGAAGTCTGTAGATGTCTATTAGATCCACTTTGTGCAGAGCTGAGTTCAATTCCTGGATATCCTTGTTAACTTTCTGTCTCATTGATCTGTCTAATGTTGACAGTGGGGTGTTAAAATCTCCCATTATTATTGTGTGGGAGTTTAAGTCCCTTTGTAGGTCACTCAGGACTTGCTTTATGAATCTGGGTGATCCTGTGTTGGGCGCATATATATTTAGGATAGTTAGCTCTTCTTGTTGAATTGATCCCTTAACCATTATGTAATGGCCTTCTTTGTCTCTTTTGATCTTTGTTGGTTTAAAGTCTATTTTATCGGAGACTAGGATTGGATTGCAACCCCTGCCTTTTTTTGTTTTCCATTTGCTTGATAGATCTTCCTCCATCCCTTTGTTTTGAGTCTGTGTGTGTCTCTGCATATGAGATGGGTTTCCTAAATACAGCACACTGATGGGTCTTGACTCCTTATGCAGTTTGCCAGTCTGCGTCTTTTAATTGGAGCATTTAGCCCATTTACATCGAAAGTTAATATTGTTATGTGTGAATTTGATCCTGTCATTATGATGTTAGTTGTTTATTTTGCTCATTAGTTGATGCAGTTTCTTCCTAGCCTCGATGGTCTTTACAATTTGGCATGTTTTTGCAGGGGCTGGTACTGGTTGTTCCTTTCTATGTTTAGTGCTCCCTTCAGGAGCTCTTTTAGGGCAGGCCTGGTGGTGACAAAATCACTCAGCATTTGCTTGTCTGTAAAGTATTTTATTTCTCCTTCACTTATGAAGCTTAGTTTGGCTGGATATGAAATTCTGGGTTGAAAATTCTTTTCTTTAAGTATGTTGAATATTGGCCCCCACTCTCTTCTGGCTTGTAGAGTTTCTGCCGAGAGATCAGCTGTTAGTCTGATGGGCTTCCCTTTGTGGGTAACCCAAACTTTCTCTCTGGCCGCCCTTAACATTTTTTCTTCATTTCAACTTCGGTGAATCTGACAATTATGTGTCTTGGAGTTGCTCTTCTCGAGGAGTATCTTTGTGGCGTTCTCTGTATTTCCTGAATCTGAATGTTGGCCTTCCTTGCTAGATTGGGGAAGTTCTCCTGGATAATATCTTGCAGAGTGTTTTCCAACTTGGTTGCATTCTCCCTGTCATTTTCAGGTACACCAATCAGACGTAGGTTTGGTCTTTTCACATAGTCCCAAATTTCTTGGAGGCTTTCTTCGTTTCTTTTTATGCTTTTTTCTTTAAACTTCCCTTCTCACTTGATTTCATTCATTTCATCTTCCATCACTGATACCCTTTCTTCCAGTTGATCGCATCGGCTACCGAGGCTTCTGCAATCTTCGCGTAGTTCTCGAAACTTGGCTTTCAGCTCCATCAGCTCCTTTAAGCCCTTCTCTGCATTGGTTATTCTAGTTATCCATTCATCTAATTTTTTTTCAAAGTTTTTAACTTCTTTGCTATTGTTTTGAATTTCCTCCTGTAGCTCGGAGTAGTTTGATCGTCTGAAGCCTTCTTCTCTCAACTCGTCAAAGTCATTCTCTGTCCAGCTTTGTTCCATTGCTGGTGAGGAACTGCGTTCCTTTGGAGGAGGAGAGGTGCTCTGCTTTTTAGAGTTTCCAGTTTTTCTGCTCTGTTTTTTCCCCATCTTTGTGGTTTTATCTACTTTTTGTCTTTGATGATGGTGAGGTACAGATGGGTTTTTGGTGTGGATGTCCTTTCTGTTTGTTAGTTTTCCTTCTCCCAGACAGGACCATCAGCTGCAGGTCTGTTGGAGTTTGCTAGAGGTCCACTTCAGACTCTGTTTGGCTGGGTGTCAGCAGCGGTGGCTGCAGAACAGCGGATTTTCGTGAGACCACAAATTCAGCTGTCTGATAGTTCCTCTGGAAGTTTTGTCTCAGAGGAGTACCTGGCCGAGTGAGGTGTCAGTCTGTCCCTACTGGGGGGTGTCTCCCAGTTAAGTTAGGCTGCTCGGGGGCTAGGGACCCACTTTAGGAGGCAGTCTGTCCATTCTCAGATCTCCAGCTGCGTGCTGGGAGAACCACTACTCTCTTCAAAGCTGTCAGTCAGACAGGGACATTTAAGTCTGCAGAGGTTCCTGCTGAATTTTTGTTTGTCTGTGCCCTGCCCCCAGAGGTGGAGCCTACAGAGGCAGGCAGGCCTCCTTGAGCTATGGTAGGCTCCACCCAGTTCGAGCTTCCTGGCTGCTTTGTTTACCTAAGCAAGCCTGGGCAATGGCGGGCACCCCTCCCCCAGCCTCACTGCCACTTTGCAGTTTGATCTCAGACTGCTGTGCTAGCAATCAGTGAGACTCTGTGGGCATAGGACCCTCCTAGCCAGGTGCGGGACACAATCTCCTGGTGTGCCGTTTTCCAGGCCCGTTGGAAAAGCGCAGTATTAGGGTGGGACTGACCCGATTTTCCAGGTGCCGTCTGTTACCCCTTTCTTTGACTAGGAAAGGGAACTCCCTGACCCCTTGCGCTTCCCGCGTGAGGCAATGCCTTGCCCTGCTTCGGCTCGTGCACAGTGTGCTGCACCAACTGTCCTGCACCCACTGTTTGGCACTCCCTAGTGAGATGAACCTGGTACCTGAAACGGAAATGCAGAAATCACCCATCTTCTGTGTCGCTCATGCTGGGAGCTGTAGACCGGAGCTGTACCTATTCGGCCATCTTTCAAGTATTATTAAGAATATCAATGTGGCAACAGCAGAGCAGTAAATCATGAGACCTTTCCGAAGATATGTTAAGAATTTGTTCATGATCCCAAAGCTACTAAGTAGAAAAGCTGAGATCTGAACTCTGATAATTTTCAACTGCAGCCTGTGCTTACATTTTATATGCTATAATGCTTCTTCTCCTCACCACATCATAGAAGACCTAAGTGAAAATGAAGATTATTTCTATGATGCATAACCTATCAGAAAAAGTCTTGAATTATAATAAACATGTAAATCATTTTTTCTTTTTTTTTTTTTTTAAGACAGAGTTTCTCTCTTGTTGCCCAAGCTGGAGTGCAATGGCATAATTTCGGCTCACCGCAACAGCCGCCTCCCGGGTTAAAGTGATTCTCCTGCTTCAGCCTCCCAAGTAGCTGGGATTACAGGGATGTGGCACTGTCCCCAGCTAATTTTTGTATTTTCAGTAGAGACAGGGTTTCTCCATGTTAGTCAGGCTGGTCTTGAACTTCTGACCTCAGGTTATACGCCCACCTCGGCCTCCCAGAGTGCTGGGGTTACAGGCCTGAGTCACCGTGCCTGGCTAATCATTTCTACTTTTTAAACATACACTTAACAGCCTAATGCTATCAGTTTCAATATCCTTTTACAATAGTTTTGTATATGCAAGTTATTCTTTATTCTCCTCCAAACCACAGTGCTTCAGGTTAACATATTCTGACTCAAGTTTAGCATACTCTGTTTCTCCTTCAAATCCAGATGAGAAGTAATAGTGAAAATCACACTATATTTTTAGCGGAAACAATAAAAACTCTTTTCCTAAAAATTTGTATTGAATTACTTATTGAAAGCTAATAATTTTACATTAGAAAAGACATAAAATACCTTTTGATAATGAATAATATATTTTATTATTGATATACGGAATATTAACTACCTATGTTTTCATACAGGATTCATTTATTCTTATTTAACACTTAAAAGTTTTGGTATAATTTTATATATATAATATATAATATATTGATTATGATATATAATTAATATACTATAAATATAAGACTATATAATAAATATATTTATATATTTACTATATATTGATTATATGTATGATATATAATATATATTATATGTATCTAATCTCTTACATTAATAATAGATAATTATATATCATAATGTGTAATTAATATGAGATTGCACATATGTAACATATATATTTATATAATATATATTTATGCCAAAATGCTCGGGTTAAATGAAACTTAAAATGTTACCTTTTTAACATTATTTAATCTACTATAATATTTTTATTAATATTTCTTTAAAAATCAACGACATATTTTAGCAGTGTGGGGTGTTATAGTCTAAACAAAAATATAAAATCACAAAAATTGTGATTTTAAAGTGCTAATAAGAATATTTTAATAACTTTTTAAAATTCATTGACAAATTGCTAAAATATGTACATATGTATGTATATAAGGAGATTTAAAGTTTAGAGAAAAATTGTATTAAAACACAAAAATAATAAATACAAATTTTAGTTTTCAACATGGTCTCTATCACATTCAAGACAGTTTTGTAAGTGATGATACCAACCAGTTAGTCCATCCCTAAAGACCAGAGAGTCCTGGGAAATTAATCATATCAGTGACGTTTTTATTTGAAGAAAAATGGATGCCCTTTATAGATTTTGTAAGATTAAGAAACAAAAATAAGTCAAAAGGCACTACATCAAGACAGTAAAGTGAATGCCTAATGACTTTCCATCAGAACTCTTACAAAATTACCTTTGTTTGATGAGAGGAATGAGCAGGAGCATTGTTTCGGTGGAGAAGCACTCTCCAATGAAGCCTTCCAGGGTGTTTTTGTGCTAATACTTTGGCTAAATTTCCCAGAACACTCTCCCAACAAGCAAATGTTATCATCCTTTGGTCCTCCAGAAAGACAAGCAAAATACCTTGAGCATCTCACAAAACTGTCGCCATCACCTTTGTACTTGACTAATAATCTGTTTTTGTTATGACTGTACCACCTCTTGGTAGCTGTTGTTTTTATTGTGCGTTGTTTTCAGAATCATACTGTTAAAGCCATCTGTTGGTAGAACGCTTTGAAGAAATGCTTCAGGGTTTCGATCACACTTGTTTGCAATTCCATTGAATGCTTTGCTCTTGTCTTCACCTGATCTGGGCACAACAGTTTTGGCACCTATCAAGTGGAAATTTTGCTCAATTTTAATTTTTAGGTCAGAATTCTGTAAGCTGAACCAGTTAAGATGTCTGTAGTGTTGGCTATCATTTCTGTCGTTAATCATTAGTCCTCTTCATATGGGCAAGAAGAAAATTAATTTTTTTCTTACAAATTGTTCTAGATGGTCTGTAATGGTGGGCTTTATCTTCAACATCATCTCACCCCTTCTTAAAATGAGTCCATTTGCAAACTGCTGATTTATATAGGGCATTAACCCCATAAACTTTCCACAAACATCAATGATTTCATCATTTTTTCACCCAAGCATCACCATAAATTTGATGATTGTTCTTGCTTCCACTTTAGGAGAATTCATGTTGCTCTGATGGGGGCTCTTTGCAAACTGATGCTTTATTTTTTTAGTACCTCAAACTGGATCTTGTTAAGATATGTTACAACAAGTTAGTGTAAGTTTATTTTGGTGCAAACAAATTTTGAAATCCATGCATAGTCTTTTTCATAATATATATTTTTCGTGAACTTTTTAAAGACCTCTTCTTATGTACGTGTGTGTGTGTATAAAATTAGTTTTAATTATTTCAACATGATGTTATTTAATTAGTTATTGAGTACAATAAAATTTTGTCTATAGAAAATATTCTTATTCCAAAAAATTATTTTTGTACTTGATTAATATGTAAAAAAAGATAATTTATTGGTATTATATGTCATATGAACTTATATTTACATAAGTTGTTTTTATAATTAGTACCAGCATACTGAAATTGATTTATGAATAAAATTAATCTTTTGTCTCTTTTCTTTAAAAATAACACAAGAAAGATAGAAACAATGAGACCCAGAATGAATGAAGGTAAAAGAGAGAGAGTGAGTGAGAGAGAGAGAGAGAGAAAGAGACAGTAAGAGAGAAAGCAAGTCCTGGTGTGAAAATATACTTGTCTGTTTTATCCAAAGATGAAATAGCTAACTGAGGTGTCCACAATAAAAATGAATATTATGATTTCTTTTTAGTTTTGAAGAAGGAAAAATTAATAATTTTTTTATGCAATGGTGCTATGAATCAAATATACTCCCAGATTATTTAAATGTGCTATATTAAAAATATATTGCCTTTAAATAAATGTAGTTATTCATGTGTTTCACTGAGAAACATAACCAAATTGGTCAAATAAATTGCACCACTGTCAATAGGCTCTAAGCACAGTTTGATTATAAGGTCATTTTTTATACACCACAGCACATGAACATGCTAATGTGGTTTAACCAACGATTTACTTTTACAAACAATAGGAAATAGAATCATTGGTCCAATATTTATGATACAAGTTAAAATATAATTTATTTTTAAAAAGGGTCAGTTGTGTAGGTCATCCTCATTTAACTTGATTTTTCTTGAGTTAATTGACAAATTGCTAATTTCTTCAAATCACTTAAATACATTAATTGTATCTAATTTCACTGTACTAAATTTAGTGTTTGGAAATTATGTTATTAGACTTTTTTCAGAAATTAACTGTGATTCATAATAAAACCAGTATGATTAAATGAAAAATTATGATTTTAAAGTGTTAAGGTTATTTTAATAACTTTCTGAATAAAGCTTTATTTTATTTAGTATGCACTTTGACCTTTCAGACTGTGTTAGTCTATGTTCACACTGCTATAAAGAGCTACCTGCGACTGGGTAATTTCTATAGAAAAGAGGTTTAATTGACTACAGTTCCACAGCCACATGGCTGGGGAAGCCTCAGGAAACACAATCATGGCGGAAACAAAAGGGGAAGCAAGGCACCTCTTACATGGTGACAGGAGAGAGAAGAGAGCATGAATGGGGAAGTGCAACACACTTTCAAACAACCAGATCTTTTGAGAACTCACTCACTATCACGAGAACAGCAGGGGGATATCCACTCCCATGATTCAATCACCTCCCACCAGGACCCTCCCTTGACATATGATTATTACAACCGGAGATCAGATTTGGGTGGGGACACAGTCAAATCGTATGACTGACCAAGCTGGAATTCCCCATAAAAATATAGTTTTCAGAAGAATCTTGTGAGTTTGCATAGATTTTATGTGTATTTACTCTATTTGGAGAAAAATCTTGCCTACAGATATTTCTACAATCATACCTTCTCTATTTTGGGTTATTTCTGCTGGAGGTACAAGGGACAGTTCCCCAAAGCTTCCTAGAGACCCTCTAGTTTTACTAGTATTAGTGAGAAGATCTGAGGCACACACATAATCTCCTGTGAATGGACTCTCTGGCCTTTTGATCATTGAGCAGCTTAAGTTTGTATAGGAATACACATTTTCCTGCACCACTCTTTTGTAAATTGTCTCTTAATTTTAATCTGGTTACACCAGGCATTTTCTAAATCAAATCCTCATTTTATTTTACTTAATGATTATTTTCTCAATTTATCTGTCCCCTCATGCATTTTACTGTAAGCAGCAAGAAGAAACCAGGTGACATCTTCAACACTTTGCTTGGAAATCATCTCAGTTAAATATCAACATTCATCATTTAACAGGGGTGTTCACTCCTTTGGCTTCCATGGGCTAAACTGAATGAAGAATAATTGTCTTGGGCCACACATAAAATACACTAACACTGATTACAGCAGATGAGCTAAAAACATATCACAAAAAAACATAATATTTTAAGAAAGTTTTACAAATTTGTGTTGTAAATTCTACACTTTCTGCTACTATATAACAAGGATCTCTAATCATCTAATTTCCAATAACAAGTGCTCACTTTCTGTTGAACCCTCAAAAGCAACATCTTCAACACTCATATTTCTTTCATCACTTTGCTCAAGGACATGTACACTTTTTCTTATGCTCCTTAAAGTTCTTCTAGTCTCCACTCACTGACCACTTCCAAAGACACTCTCACATTTTAAGTTTCTGTTAAGATAGCAACCCACTTCCAGGTACCAAGATCTGTGTTTTCTTACTGTTGCGCAACAAATGACCACACATTTAGCAGCTTGCAGCCACTAATCCACTGTCTCACAGTTCTGTAGATCATAAGTTTCTTGGACTTGTCTGGGTTCTCAAAAGAACTACAGAAAGTTAAATTCAAATTGTTGGTTGGGCTGGGCTCTTATCTGAAGGCTCTGGGCAATAATTCTTTTTCAAGCTCATTAAGGTTGCAGAAATAATCTATTTTCTTGTTTTTGCAAGTCTGAGGTACCTTTTTCTTTGCTGGCTGTCAACTGGGGTCTGCTTTCCACATATACAGGCTACCTGCATTTCCTCTCATGAGACCTCTATCTTCAAACCAGAAGTGGTCTGTGGAATTGTTCTCACACTTCCAAACTTTGTGACTTCTTCCATCATTAGCAAGAGAAAATTCTGCTTTTTAAGGAGTCACATAATTAGACTCAGTGAGAACATCTACTTTCTTCCATATTATGTAACAAAAACACAAGAGTAATACCACAATGTGAAGTTCATTGGGACTGTCTTAACATGCTTCCTAACACATCTAACAATTTAGAATTCAGTGATTTGAGCTATGACCAGGCCTTGAGAAAAATCAAGGTTTTCACTATATGGAACTTAATTTTAAGGACAGTTCAACTTCATGACAGCTATCTATCTGAATAGATTACTGCAAAATTAAATCTATCATTAATTGGTTCACAGTCACCAGGCTTCCGTTTCTCCACCACTTTGCCCTACCAAGTAATAAATACTACCACTTTTCTACCTCAACTACCTTGCTCTGCCACAAAACTATTTACAAAAACCAGACCTTTTAGTTAGAACCTAGGCTATGGCAAATATTTAAAAGAGAAAATAATGACAGGCCTTGTCCTTGTCCTAAGATAAAGCTTATTTGTAAACTGGTGTAATTTTGATATATTATTTACTACCCCAAACGGAAAACTACTATATATATTAAAAACAAAACAAAACAAAAACAAAAAAATCACTTCTCATCTTGTGTGTGTCCTAGCAATATATTGTAGAAATGGCAGATATTAGTCATATTGAGGCCAGACTACATCCATTAAAGAATTCCTACATTTCTTACAAACTGGTCAAATTCTATTAAATTCAGGATCACCTTCCCGGGCCTATAGGATAGCATGGGTGAAATCTGTTGTTTTATGATACTGTTTAATTCTAATTCTTTTTCTTTTCTTTTTATATTTATTTATTTATTTATTTATTTATTTATTTATTTATTTATTTTTGGAGTCTTGCTCTGTCTCCCAGGCTGGAGTGCAGTGGGGCAATCTCAGCTCACTGCAACCTCTGCCTCCCAGGTTCAAGTGATTATCCTGCCTCAGCCTCCTGAGTAGCTGGGATTACAGATGCGCGCCACCACATCCGGCTAATTTTTGTATTTTTAGTAGAGACAAGGTTTCACCATGTTGGTCAGGCTAGTCTCAAACTCCTGACCTTGTGATCCGCATGCCTCAGCATCCCAAAGTGCTGGGATTACAGGCGTGAGCCACCACAACTGGCCTAATTCTTCTTTTTGTTTTGTATCGTTGCAAAATTAACTCTTCTTAGTGAAGTTTATTCGTTAAATTGAGGGTTAATAGTAGAATGTCAAAATATGCAATATATTTAAATGATCTTCTTCCTCATTTATAACCAATTTCAAGCATCTTTTTTGATATTATTGAAGAAATTATATTTCTTCTCTATTTCGTTAGGGAATGAAATATTCAAGCTATGGTTGATATTTCTTTATACATTTCTGTTTCTTATATCCTGATTCATGATTCTAATTAATTAATATGATAATGGGCTATTTTCTGTGACTGAACTAGGGGAAGATTTTTCCTAGAAAGCAACTTTGCAACCTGGTCAGAATATTGGAGGACACCCTAAGAAAGACACACTGTCTTAGTTTGTTTTCTGTTGCTTATGTCGGAATATCTGACTCCTACTTTATAAGGAAAATGGATTTATTTATTACAGTACAGAGGCTGGGAATTCTAAGGTTGAGGAGCTATATTCTAATGTGAGGCTCTTCTTGCTGGTGGGGACTCTATACAGAGTACCTAGGTGCCCCAGGGCATCACATAGTGAAGGGGCAGAGCATGCTAGCTCTGGTCACTCTTCTTATTCTAATAAAGCCACCACTCCCACTCCTATGATAACCCATTTATCTATTATTAGATTAATCCACTCACAAGGGTGGAGCCCTCATAAAGGCCTTGTCTCTCAACAGTGCCATGTTGTGCATTCAATTTCAACATGAGTTATGGAACGGACAAATATTCAAACTATAGCACACCCTGAGAAATTGAAACATCTTTTCACTTCTTGTTTCAGAGACCAGCCTTAGAGTTAACTTCTAGAGTGAAAACACATATACACACACATAGATACCCACACAAACTCATACAACATATATCTCCTCATCACATTGAAATTTGAAAGCTAGGATAAAATGTCCAGAAAAAAGGATAAGACACATAATATGAAGACCTGCATTCAAGTAGATTAAGAGACAAAGTTTTTATTGTTTGTGTTTTGCAAAGGAAAAATAAAGTGAAATATATTTCATAATACTACAAAAAACAAAGTCTTTAAATCTATAACAAAACAAAGACTGAACTGCTCTGAAGCAATTCAGAAATGGAATACTTTTTAAATATCACATGGAAATGTTAGAAATGTTGAAAATAGCAGAAATTGATAGGGTCTAGTCTCCTGTGAAATTGAGCAATGCATATTCCCCAGCTTACAGAGAATAAAATAGATGAATGCTAGTCAGAAGCTAAAGTCTAAAGTGCTATCAGGCTAGGAGAATAAACAAAATTTATTATGCTGTTGCTATGTGAACAAACTCCTCTTGAGTGTGAGAGAGTTTTAACAAAAATTCCACTAGAAGTACAAATGCATGAACAACTGTAGTCTTCACAGTAAAAGAAGATTATTAAATATAGGTATTCATTTGAAGTACTTCTTTTCAATTTGTATTTTATAGGGGTTGCTACTTAAAGCCTTGTGACCTCTCAATTATAGTCAAGAAACTCAGCCACTTTGGGAAGCTAGTGGGTTATTTTCTTACATTAAAAGGAAATGTCAAAGTCAGAATAGTTATTAGACGAGTAATTCATGCAAACTGCTCTTTAGATACCATGTTTACTTTCTCACAAGAGTATGTTCTTTATCAGAATTTCTTTCTTCAAAAGACACAATTAAAAAATGGAAATACAAGTCACTAGGTGTGATGTAAGACTTATAAAACACAAAACTGATAGACTGGTGTTTAATATGTATGTGTGTGTATGTATATGTATGTGCATATGTGTTCGTATATGTGTATGTGTACATATGTATATATGTATGCATATATATGTGTGTGTATCGATATATAAAGATTTTTTATAAATCAAGAAGCACTGATAAACTAATTTAAAACTGGATAAGATACTTGAAGAGATACTGAGCCAAAAATATGAAAAAATAATCAACTACATTAACAGTCATATAAATGCACACTCATAATAATCAAGACATTGCTACTGACTCAATTGAACTATTATTCTTATAAGGAAAAGACTGGCAATGCCAAGTGTGTGTTTGTGAAGGTCTATAGTCTTTCATATACTGTCAATGGGAGTCAAAATTTACCACTAGCTAAAATTCTAAAGAATTTTCTAGTAATGTAAAACATGAGTAAATAACTCATGGAAATGTGTGTAAATGTTCATCAAAAGTTATAATAGTTTTATTCCAACATTATTCATAATTTAAAAAAGCAAATGTTCATCAACAGTAAAATGGATGCATAATGGTATAGAATACTACACATCAAAGAAAACCAACTAACTAGAGATGTAAACAACACAAATGATTTTAGTCAACATAATGCTTAGCCAATAAAGCCAAATTCAAAAGAATATACATTCTACAATTAATTTATATAAATTTCAAAAGCAGGCAAAATATATATATGGAACTGGATGTTATCACAAGCTTGTCTTGGAGAATATGTAAGGGTGATCACTGAAAAGTTAAAAGGGAGGCTTCTAAGGTGAAGGTAATATTATAATTCATGACCTGGATGAAGTTTACATAGGTTCATTTTACATTAATGCATTGAAATGCATGCTTATGATATTTGCACTTTTGTGTACATAGGTTTTAATATTTGAAAATATAACACATGGACACAGGAAGGGGATCATCACACACTGGGGGACTGTTGTGGGGTTGAGGGGTGGGGGAGGGATAGCATTAGGAGATATACCTAATGCTAAATGACGAGTTAATGGGTGCAGCACACCAACATGGCACATGTATACATATGTAACAAACCTGCACGTTGTGTACATGTACCCTAAAACTTAAAGTATAATAATAATAAAATTTAAAAAAAAGAAGAAGAAATACGGTCAAAGTAGGGCCGGGTGCAGTGGTCCAGGCCTATAATCCCAGTACTTTGGGAGGCCAAGGCGGGCAGATCACGAGGTCAGGAGATCGAGACCATCCTGGCTAACATGGTGAAACCCCATCTCTACTAAAAATACAAAACATTAGCCGGGCATGGTGGCACGCACCTGTAGTCCCAGCTATTCGGGAGGCTGAGGCGGGAGAATGGCGTGAACCTGGAGGCGGAGCTTGTAGTGAGCAGAGATCAGCCACTGCACTCCAGCCTGGGGCGACACAGCCAGACTCCATCTCGAAAGGAAGGAAGGAAGGAAGGAAGGAAGGAAGGAAGGAAGGAAGGAAGGAAGGAAGGTGTTCGAAGTACCCTAATAGAAATCATAATTACTTTTTAAATTTTTCTCCTTGAAAAAAATACAGCCAATTATCCTCAAGAATATAATATGCCATAGATATTGCATATCCTACAAGCAAAGAAATGGGCATTAGAAATGTCCTTTAAATATTATCTAGAATATTCATTGAGATTTACCTGTGAAGTAATAACTAGGCTATAAGTCAAAACACTAATGCAGCCTTCTGAACTTTATTTTTCTTCTTAGATTAACCAATACATGGCATGAGAAGAGACAAAAATTTAGTAGTTTTTAAATATTATCTTGACAGGTGTTGGCTATTCCAGTAAAAATTAGTCATTACTGTAATCTCATTTGTTACTTTATATTTTGTGAGACTGTGTAACATAATATTTGAAAACATGAGGTTTTCCTACTGGGATGGGGACTGTACTCAAGCCTTGGCACTGACTCTTAACAGTTATTTGGCTTCACCACCCTGTTTCTCATGTCTTTACTGGGAAAGAGCTCATTTTCATACTACTAATCTTATATGGTTCTCATGCAACTAATATAATTATGAAAATAAAGCACATCTCATCTCAAGATGCATGGCACATTAAAAATGATCAATAAATATAATTGCATTAATTTAAAAATAATAATGTATCATTCATAATAAAATAGGAAATAAAACCACTAAATAGAATTATCAATGGAAATCTACTTACTTCAAAATTGTACTATGCTGTGTACAACTAGTTTCTAATTCTCTCTGAGTCGCTCAAATAGTTCATAGTTCAGGTTCTACTTTTATATTTCATTGTATTAAATTCCCTTTTGCTTAAAGAAACATGAAGTGCAGATGAAACCTAAGTTATAAAGTAATCAATAACAGACATGATTGCAAATAGCCAACCCTGGAACAATGGGATTTTGAGGTTGGCTATCTAATCTCCTCTGGGTTTTAAAGGTAAAAGAATGAAGTTTAACATTTCTAACATTAGAGAATGAAACCAAAGTAGTCTAAGGTGCACAGTGGAAAAACTGTCATTTAAATAATCGCCTGTAGTGACCTGGAATAAAATGCCTGGTGGCAGCATAACTATGGAGGAACAAATATTGACCAACATAGCATTTGTTCTGGGCACACAAAAGATAAAGGTTATAGAGTGAGTGGGATAAATGCTTCTCACAATACTGAAAGATTGAAGAAAGAAAACAACAATTTCAGTTCCCTGTTCAAGAAATATCTAGAGTCCGTAAATTTTTATCATCAAAAGCCAAACAAAGACTTTGTTACTGGTGGATATGAATTATGATGTCGATTGAACTGACAGACTTCCAGATTTCTTCTGTCAAAGTTATTCATTAGGAATAATGGGGTCTGATAGCTGGAATAACGACATTCAGAAGCATTTAGATAATCTTGAGAGGCAAAAGTTCGAAATTCATCAAGCCTTTCTAGTCAGCAGAGGTGGTTACTCTTTCACTGTCTGATGAAATCTGACTTGCATTAATTGGAAATCCATTAAGACCTCAATTTAAGTAGCTATCTTTTAAGGGCCTGTCAATTTGCTTCATCCTTACCATTCCTGAATACATCTTGATCTGTAATCCTGTTAACATCCCAGGCTATCCCAGGGTGACAGTTAAGAAGTTAAACCTGGGATGTCAAAAGTATTGCAAGATTTTTAAATCTGTACCTTCAAAACCATGGGTAATTTGTGAGTTTGCTAAACTAAGAAGGGAGGAAAAAATGTGCTGAGTTCAAAGTATTTTATCTAGCAGCTAGGAATTTTCTCTTTGTCTCTTTCTCACTTTCTCTCTCTGTCACGTCCCTGAAGCAGACTCAATAGTTCTATACTTAGCATGCGATTAAAACACTGGAAATGTCTGGGTGTAGTCAAGAACTGTTCTGTTCAGTACAGTATTCATTAGCTAAATGTGACTGCCAAGCAATGGAAATGTGATTAGTCCAAATCAAGATGTGTTTTAAGTGTAAAATATACACCATATTTTGAAGCCTTAATACAAAATGAAAGTAAAATATCATTAGTAAATTTTATATTAATTACATGTTAAAGTGATATTTTACATATATTAAATAAAATGTGTTATTAAAATCTTTTGCTTTTTTTAGTAAGACTAAAAAATTTGAAAAATGCATATGCATTTAACACTATATTTGTATTCCATACAGTATTTTTAGAAGAAAGGATCTGAAGACTTTAAGAGATTGGGGTATTCAAGTGGACTTCGCATTTTTGGTTTGCCCATGTGTTAACTAAGTCTCCCTACCAGGCTGGGCGCGGTGGCTCACGCTTGTAATCCCAGCACTTTGGGAGGCCGAGGCTGGCGAATCACGAGGTCAGGAGATCGAGACCACGGTGAAACCCCGTCTCTACTAAAAATACAAAAAATTAGCCGGGCGTGGTGGCGGGCGCCTGTAGTCCCAGCTACTGGGAGAGGCTGAGGCAGGAGAATGGCGTGAACCCGGGAGGCGGAGCTTGCAGTGAGCCGAGATTGCGCCACTGCACTCCAGCCTGGGTGACAGAGCGAGACTCCGTCTCAAAAAAAAAAAAACAAAAACAAAACAAAACAAAACAAAACAAAAAGTCTCCCTACCAGGCTTGGAAGCCACTTCCTTCACCACTACTTAAACAGTTCATTAGTGAAGAAAGAGGTAATATCCTTGGAAAAAAGCTCAAATGATATATTATGGAATCCCTTAGTATAGGTGGGGAGTTGTAGCTATTGAGTTTTCAACGGGAATGATAGAATGAACCTAGTTTTACTAATCATTGGCCAGTTCTCACAGTTATGAGTATAGAGGACAGCAAGGCAGAGTGGAGATTACTGTGGCATGAAGCTGTCAGGATGCAGCACTTGTTCTAAATTAGTCACCAACAAATCATTCTCTTCCTCCCATGTCCATAATGGAGAGGTCAGGTAACCAAAGAGGAGATGTAAGAGAGACACACAAATTGTGGGTGTTGTTTATGGGTCTTAGTATTTAATGCAAAAACGATTTCAGCAGGAGTGACCAAGACAGCCTTGACATTTCCTCCAGTTAGACTAAACTTTAGAAAGTCATCTTCCTGACTCTAGGACTTGAACTCCATTTCCTTAAAGCATTTAGTTTGGAAAATACATAAATTGTAATCTTTTCTCCACAGCTTTGAAATGTAAATCTTTTTAGGAGCCTTTACTAGTCTTTCTCAAGGACCTAGGAGTCATCATTTTGAACTGTAATCATTGAGAAGATAGGATCTCTATTTCTGTTTTCTGTGGGAGCTTAAGAATGGGTTCCTTTGCTTCAAGTTGTGAAACTGCTTCCTGTCATGAAGATACCAGAAAATTCACTTTTCCTTTAAGTCAAGCCAATCAGTAAACACAGATGGCCAGTAAGCCACTCACCCCAGCTTTTAAAAACTTCCATCTTGTTTTTTCAGTGACGTAGAGCTCAGACTAAATTCTGGCCTCTCTCCCCTACTGGAATAGTTTTGAATAATGTCTCTTTTTTTGCCTGTTTAACATAGTCCTCTACGATTTTTGCTTTGACAAAAAATTTTATAATGCTTCCACTGTTCCAGAAGCCTACACTGACCTTCAGCCATTATATATTCATCATATTATGGGACCAGTAGGGAAAAAGAGAGAAATGCAGTGGAGACTGTGATGTTATTTTTCTTACCCAAATTTGTTACCTTGTGAATGTAAGCACAATCATGCCAGGAACTTGTGAAGTATTCCATTGTACCTCATAATATTGCTACTTTAGCCATAAAGTTAATGCAAGACTATAGCAACCCAATGTAAGCAGGATGACTGATTATCCCTAAATAAATATTTGAGTCATGCTACAACATATCAAACACTGACTACCTAAGACGCATTTTGGTATTTAACTCAGAACATCTGAGGATAAAGGAACATGCAAATAAGAAAAATGAATATGGAAAAAAGTAATGAAAGAAAGTTGTTGCTAATTTTATACACAGTCCAGTGACAAGATATGGAAAGAAGAGCAATATTAACTACCCATATTTTCTCCTTTGCTTTGTGGGTATTAGGTGCACATTCATCTTTCTTTTTTCTACAGTTAGTTTTTAGTTAAGTGCTGCCTATGAGAGGCATTCCAAAGAGAAAGAAAAAGAGAAATTACATGTTTTCTTTCCTGTTTCCTGCCCTGGCAGGAGCTGTGGCGGGTATTTGTAGTTGACAGCAATCTCCAGGTGCCTTGGCGTTGAGTTCAGTAGCTGCAGTGGGGTTACAGACTTGAGCATATTATGGGCTACAGCCGCATCAGCAAATATTTGAACCCCTCACTCAGCATAGCAGTGTGAGATTGTAGATGCTTGTTAACACAATTTTCATTTGGCTTGATGAATCCTGCTGTGATATGTTTCTATAACTAACATGTCTGCTGTAGAACTATTATATATTCTATATATCTAGAATGAACATAATGCAATGTGTGCTAAAGTATTTGGAGGTGAGAATAATTCCTATAATATTCAAATTGAATGGACATATAAAACTGAGAAAACCTCCATATTTTATTATTTAAGTCTATCATATGTATTTTTGTTTCTTTTTGAGACTGGGTCTTACTCGGTCACTCAGGCTACAGTGTAGTGTCACAATCATGGGTCACTGCAGCCTCAAGCTCCTGGGCTCAAGCAATCCTTCTGCCTCAGCCTCCCAAATTGCTGGGATTACAGATGTGAGCTTCCAAGTGCAGCCTGTGATATTTATTTATAAAAAGGAGAAATGGAAAACACATATAAACAATCTCATAGAGAATTATAAGCCTATTTCACAAATAGATATTTTAATTTCATAAATAAAATACTACTAAAAACAGCAACAGATCAGTAATAAAATCTGATAATATAATTTATGGCAAAAATCTAGTCATGCCACAATAATTGAAAAGTCAACAATATTTAATGTACCTAATTATATTAAATAACTTGAGACAACTTATTAGACTAAGGGGATTGCTAAATTGCCCTTTTGGGAGTAAAATAATATTATTTGGGGAAAATGGTGATTTAATCACTTGGGAGAAAAGAGGATACCTCAAAAGATTTGCTGTGTATAGAACTAAAAGAAAATATGAGAAAGTATAAGAAAAATGTAAGTATAAAAAACAGACACAGTTTACAATGCTCTGAAGGAAATGTGTGTGGGAATTCAATTCACACAGCACAATGGAAAGATTACTTAAGAGTCATAGAAAATCATTACACAGATCCTCCTCAGGAATTCTCCAAATCTCTTGACTCTGAAACACTGTGGAATTCTATCTTGCATTTCTGGATCAAATTTATATGTAGGGTACATATTTCTGAGGCTCATGGTATGTCAGTTGAATTATCATTAGGTACATTTACCAGCTGCATATAAAATTCAATCAAAACCCTTGAACTCTGTGGGAGTAGAAGAGTTCTGATGCTAAATTGATTTGGGCCATCCTTTAAACACACTGAGTCTGAGGAAGTTTTTAGATTATTCTTTTAGATCAGTATAATTGCCCTGGGGTAGATGTTCTTGTATGCATGCATGTTATGTATATCATATGGGTGTCAGTGTGTATGGACCGTGCATTGTTACACAGTGTTTTGTTTAAACAAAACCCGAGAATGGTAAATATAGGAGGAATTGCAAAAAAATGGGATTCAAATATGTGTCTAAATATATATTTTCAACAATGCACTGGAAATAAAGATGAAATTCAAATCAGATATGCTTAGGCTGATCTAGATACCCCACCTGCTTCAGGTGCCAAGACAAAATCCACTGAAGACCAGCCTCCCACAGTGTGATTGGTGAACATACAAACACTGCTTCTTCTTTAGAGGCTGTAATATATCAGAAACGAGCAATATTCTTGGAAAGTGCAGTGATAAGGAATGGGGAAAAGAGTTTTAAATTGTGGCTCAACATGCAATAGTAGAGGAGTTTCACACCTGGAGGCAAAACAGAAGAAAGAGATTGATAAAGAGTTTCTGAGACTGCCATTAGTACTTAAATGTTGTCTCAGGGCTGCCAATGCCTCCCAGTCATGGAAGTTTGCTGATAAAAATCAAATGAATGTTCTCTACTATAAAAAGACATAAGCCAATTTTTTGACCATGAACACACACTTAGGAGAAAAGGCACCTGGATGTATGTTAGGTTAGACATATTTTTTGACAACACATTTTTTAAAGCACAGTGTTAAAGCATAATCACCATGAATAATTGAATACTGGGACAATTTGTATCAAACTTTATAACAGAAGCTCAGCTTTTCTGAGAGGCTTCTAACTTCTAGTGTTAATGAAATTACTTTAGTATTAAGGAAAGTCCTATTGTAGTGAACAAATGGAATCCCTAACACCTCAAGCATGAAAGAAGGATATTTTATTAGAGAGCTTAAAAAAAAAAAAAAAAGAGAAGTAGCTGACTTGTGAAGAGAAAAAAGTAAGCATTAAGACTCAGAAGTGAGATAAAATGGACATATTCTGGGTTCTAAAAGACAACTAGTATGTCTAAAGCTCACTGAGCAAGAGGAAGCATAGCAGGAAAGGGTTGCAAAGATAGAGGCCTGTATACCACCAGCTTTAGGGTTTAGATGTTGTTTGGAAATGACAGGAAGCAACTGAAGGATTTAAGAAATGTAGCTGAAATCTTCAGTCCATGAAAGTGGGTGTGAGGAATCAGGAGCTCAATAGGTGAATATAGTGACAATGAGAAAACTGCAAAGCCAGCAGTGTCAGTGTCCAGGAAGCTGATATGTTTGGCAAGAGAGGAGACTGGAACTCAAAAAGTCCACGCGTTCAGTTGGTTTAAGGGTACAATTTATTTTTGAATAGACTACAGGAAAAAAAAAAAAAAAAAAACATGCCTTTCAGGGACAACTAGTTTTAAATTAAGATAAAGATGTAAAGTCATCAGGAAGTAGAAGAGAACAAAGTAGAAGGAGGAATAGAGCATTACACCAAATCATAGGACATGCAGAAAACAGGGAGATAAGATATGGATGAAGTCGCTGTGACACAGACTAGTGTGAGACATAACGGGAACGTTGATCAACCGGGATGGAAACAGATAGATTGCTGTAGACCTACCATTATAGTTCCCCCTGAGGAGAAAGATGCCTAATTCCTGTAGTTAATACCACATATGGGTTGGAGCAGCAGTGCAGATGAAAGGTAATATTTTGTTAATTTAAAAAAAAATGTGATTTATTTCGAGGCCAGCCTGACCAACATGAAGAAACCCCGTCTCTACTAAAAAATATAAAATTAGCCGGGCGTAGTGGCGCATGCCTGTCATCCCAGCTACTCAGGTGGCTGAGGCAGGAGAATCACTTGAACCCGAGAGACGGAGGTTGCGGTGAGCCGAGACTGCGCCATTGCACTCCAGCCTGGGCAACAGGAGGGAAACTCCGTCTCGAAAAAAAAAATGTGATTAATTAATTTAGAAAATGAAACGAAACTTTTTTTTTTAAATAAAGTATTCCAGGCTGCAACATGGCCATTCCATAAACTGGGAAGCACAACCTTCTGCAAAGACCAAAGACAGGCACTTCGATGGAGGAGTGTTTGAGTTTAAGAGTTTATGCTGAATGAGTTGGCTAAGCATACATATTTAATAGATGGTAGGAGGAGCTATGAATGTACATGAAGGTGGTCCTGACACATGTGTATTGAGCAAACGCACATGTAACATATACCTCATGTTCATTTTGGGGTAGAGACCTAACATTTAAATATATTACAATTAGGCCCTATATCTCCAAAGACCTTTTCAGGACAAGAAGATATGCAAGTTTGCAGCCTCTGTAAACCAGCCAGAACCAGTCCTTGGTTAGTGATTTTCTTATCAGAAGAAAATTACTGAAATCAGTGTCTTGTCCAATCAAAGCTGTAGTATCCGGCTGGTGGAACAGGATGTCAGTTAGTGTCTATGAGGTGGATGAGTTGTAATTGTTTTAATATTGCTTATCTTGTGGCCAGTGCTTGTTTAACTGCTAGAAAAAAAGAAAACTTCCTGTGACTGTTAGAATATACTTTGTTCGTTAAGTGTAGGGGTATGTTACTTAATCCTTGCTTGGCACAGGCTTAGGTCCTGATTATTATTTGGTATCTTATTGCCACAGAGTTTGTTCTGTCAGTCTTAGGATCCCTATTTTAACATTAATGCTGGTCAGTTGTGCATAAACTATAAAAGGCAGGGGGTATAACTAGGCAGATCTGACCTCTCATCTCATCATGGCTGGAACTCAGGTTTAAGGGTTTGTCTGGTGTCCCCTTGGCCAAGAGGGTGTCCGTTCAGTTCACGGGGCTGAGGCTTAGGATTTTATTTTTAGTTTTATATATATGTGTATACACACACACATACACACACATACACACACACACATATATAATGCATGCTTCTAGCCTATTACACTATCTAAAAATTACATTCTCTTAGTCAAAAAGTAAAAAAAAAAATTAAACTTATAACTCAGGTAAAATAGCAATTAATAGAATCTTTTCCCCAAAAGCCCATAGAGATGTCATGCAATAACTCCATTTTTTCCTCTCATTCCACTGCTTGCCGGGACATGTCATCATCACTTTGGCCTTAGGAAGCAGCCAATGTAAAAATGAAAAACACTCATTCTTCTGTAACAAAAATGCTCAGTATATTTGTGTAATATAGGTTACCCAAACTAAAATAAAATGTCTTTAATATCGATACCTAAACTAAGAGAAAACTTTTTTATTAATTCTGTAATTTTATATCTAAATTTCAGAGAGGTAGGGTGATGAGTCAGCCACGACCTACTCATTACTCCTTTTTCTATCCTTTATACAGATATGAAATAAATTCTTGTGTAAAGAGGTGTTGTAATGCTCCAGGGAAACTGGTGCAAGATCGTTATGTTCAGGGAAGTGAACAAAATACGGATCCACTTGAATCTTGCTGCCATTTTGTGCCCTTCAAATAATTTTAAAAATCTATTTTCTGATCTATTTTTCTTTTATTTTATTATAATTATCAAATTTAATTAGAATTTGATTTAACCTTTATTTAACCAAATAAACTCCAAATAAAGGCAGTATATCTCTGCTAAATAAGCCTCTCAAAAGTACATTGTCCCTGAGCCATTTTTTCCTAAAAGCACTGAATAAAATTTTAACCAATTTAACAAACGCCTCTGAAATTGAAATAAATTACTTCTGATATGGAATTCTAAAAATAGCTTTGTAATTGTCTTTCTTGACATAGCATCAAGGAAATCCACACGTTTCCTCATAAATAAATGTGCAATTTACTTTGGGAGGCCAAGGCGGGCAGATCACGAGGTCAAGAGATCAAGACCACGGTGAAACCCTGTCTCTACTAAAAATACAAAAAATTAGCTGGGCGCGGTGCCGGGCACCTGTAGTCCCAGCAACTCAGGAGGCTGAGGCAGGAGAATGGCGTGAACCCGGGAGGCGGAGTTTGTAGTGAGCCGAGATCGCGCCCCTGCACTCCAGCCTGGGCGACAGAGCGAGACTCCATCTCAAAAAAAAAAAAAAATATGCAATTTAAACAGAATGATTATAACAAAACAAATTTCCATTGGGAACCGCAGCAACACTAGAGTAGGAAAATAAATCCTTAGTTATATCAATCATAAAGCAATGCTCACAGACACAGTTACACTCACAACCGTTGCATCATATTTAAGGTGGCTTCATTTTAGTTGTGAGAAAAATAGAAGCTAAGGCTAAAATTTGTCTCAATTCATACTATAAACTTAATCTTCTCTTATTGTAAACCATCTGAATTTAGAAATGAGATATTGATTTATGTTCAATGAAGGATTATCACTTTAATTAAAGTGGATTAATTAATGGAATTAATTGGAAATTTTATGGTCTACTAGAAATCCCCCATGTTTCAAATCATGAGCTGCCAAAATTTAATAGAAATAAGTTTTTCGCTGGAGGCCCTGCCACTCGAGGATTCCTTTAGTACTTTAGGATGCATGTCTGTCCAAAGCTAGTCTACCAAATATGTAAGAAAAGACTCCACTGTGGGCTTAGTTTCTTTCCTGAGTGTTTTCTTTGTTACTCTATCATCAATTTCTGTATTGAAACTAGAAGTATTCAGAGGTCCCTTATGTGTTAGTATGTAAGTAAAAATAAATGATCAACCACATTATAATATCTATTTGTAATAACAGCTTTAGGAAATTGTATGTATTTAACAGGTTAAATCAGATCTTTGTCAGATTTTGAAGAATAATTTCTTCACTATATCTCTTTTCAGAAATGTCTAAAATAAATGATTGGTACATAAGGAAATCTGAGTAATGTTATATTGCCATTGCTCTATTGCTAAGGTATGTCCTGTTTATGAAGAGGTTTTTAAATCATTTGTTATCTCACTAATGATTACTTATAACAATGGTTTTGTACATATCTTTTAAACCTACGTATATATTCTCATGCACATAGGTAGCAATAGTATCATCCTTGCTTCCCATTATGACTTTCCAAGTCATTGACTCTTTCTGAAAAATCTGCTCCATTTGAAAACCATTAGCTCCATTTGAAAAAGACCCTTTACACTATGCTCTCCACATATTTCTGACATGTGTCAACTTCTTTGTAACTTACTCTTCTTAAATGAAGACTTTTATTCCTGAGTCAAATGCTCTATCTTTTCCAATTCTGTACCATTTCTAGTGATTTTACACTGTTAAACATACATGATAAATCATCCAATATCCTAGACTCTGCTTTTTCAGCTCACCGTTATGATTACTCTCTGATTACTATATTCTATAATTATGTCATTCAGTTTTTCCTTCTTCTACAAACCACTAACTTAACTCACTTCTTCTAAACTATTTGACTTCACTTTTTTTTATCACTATTCATCAGCCTTCCTGTGTTCAGCACTCTCCTTGTCCAGACTTGATTCATTGCCTATCACACGACTCACTCATCAGCCAATGCCCTCAAATCACCTGTGCATCTTTCATTCCCTTTCCCCACATTGAAAAAAAAATGAAATAGTCACAACAAATGCCTCTCTATTCTGTATTTGAATTTATATTGGTTAGGAAAGCTAACACAAGTGATGAGACTGTTTCCTCTTTTATTTCAGGAGAAATTCTATTACTTTGTTGGCCATTTTCTAATTCATGATGTGAAATTATTATACAACCTTTTCTACCCCCTTGCTTCCCATTCTCTATCCTTTGCATGCATCTCAGGAGGTATCATCTTCTCTAAGAAAAAAGATGAGCCTAGTTGTGCCCTTGTTTGTCTTCCAATGCTCAAGCCTACTGGATTAGTTTCCTCTTCTTGCTGCCGCAAATTACCAAATACATAATGGCTTAAAAAATCATGAGTTTGGCCGGGCGCGGTGGCTCACGCTTGTAATCCCAGCACTTTGGGAGGCCGAGGCGGGCGGATCACGAGGTCAGGAGATCGAGACCACGGTGAAACCCCGTCTCTACTAAAAATACAAAAAATTAGCCGGGCGTGGTGGCGGGCGCCTGTAGTCCCAGCTACTCGGAGAGGCTGAGGCAGGAGAATGGCGTGAACCCGGGAGGCGGAGCTTGCAGTGAGCCGAGACTGCGCCACTGCACTCCAGCCTGGGCGACAGAGCGAGACTCCGTCTCAAAAAAAAAAAAAAAAAAATCATGAGTTTATTGTTTTACAGTTTTGGACATCAGAATTTCAACAGTGGGTCTAAATGGAATAAAATTAAAATGTCAGCAGGACTTTGTTCTTTCTGAGACTCTAGAGAAGAATCTGTTTTCTTGTATTTTTCAGTTTCTAGAGGCTACTGCATCTCTTGGTTTAAGGGCCCCTTTCAGCAAGGGGATCACTCTTACCTCTGCTTCCATCTTCATGTGTTTTTCTCTTATTTGGATTTTCCTGGCTCCCTCCACGGACCATTGCGATCCGTGGCTCCCTGTCTCCCTCCACGGACCATTCTTCCGTCTCAGAATCCTTAACTTGCTCACATCTACAAAGTTCCTTTTGCCATACAAGGTAATGCATTCACAGGTTTGAGGAATTAGAACATGAGCACCACTGAGGGGTGGGGAAGGCATTATTCAGCCTACCATATCTACAAGACAACCTGCATGTTTACCAACTCTCTTTCTTCCCTTCTATTATAATAGGGGAAAAAACGTCCCTTTACCTATCAGAAAAGTCACCCCACTTCTACTCTCTACTTTGGATCTCATTTCCTCCAAATTCCAGAAGGACATTGCTCCTTAATTTACTCTTATTTTCCTCGCAACAGCCATCACTATTTAACACAGAATTAGTTCATCAGTTACCAAATTTAATATAAAAATAATCCACTCTTGACCAAAGAGAAAACAAAAAACTCTCTTGACAACACATCCCACAAGAGATACTGGCCCTATCATCTACTCTCTTTTCGAGCATTGTGTGTTCATGCTATTGTGCTTCATTACTTCCCATTCATTCAACTTTCCTCAAATTGAAATACGTGCCCAACTTTTCTACTGATATTATTCATGTTACAATGAAGAAAACCCCCCATTTGTTTAATGATACTAAATGGAGTGGCTGGGCCCCATGGCTCATGCCTGTAATCCCAGCACTTTGGGAGGCCAAGGTGGGCAGATCACGAAGTCAGGAGATCGAGACCATCCTGGCTAACATGGTGAAACCCCATCTCTACTAAAAATATAAAAAAATTATCTGGGTGTGGTGGCCAGTGCCTGTAGTCCCAGCTAATTGGGAGGCTGAGGCAGGAGAATGGCGTGAACCTGGGAGGCGGGGCTTGCAGTGAGCTGAGATCGTGCCACTGCAATCCAGCCTGGGCAACAGAGCAAGACTCTGTCTCAAAAGAAAAAAAAAAGATACTAAATTGAAATAAACTAAGTTCTCTCATCTTATTTAGCCAATTGCTTTCTTTGATTTTAAGAGCACTTCCTACTTGTTTTCATGTGATTCACTGCCCACCCCACTTTAATTTTGTTTTCTAGCTCCCTACTTTTCTGCTTGATCCTATCAGCACTCTCCAGTGTTTTCTCCTTGACTCCATCTTATATCTGCACCATTTTCCTGACAATATTGTCAGTAATGTCTATCTTAACCACCAGTATTTTTATATGAGTCCTCCAGATTTTGGTATCAAACTTTTTGACATCTCTATTTGCCTGTCAGGTATGTACAAAACAATACAAAGACTTATAGAGACATACTTGCAAAGTTTTCAACACTACCACCACTATTATTTTTGTCAACACAAACATAATTTGTCTTCCAGACAATTAATTTGCATCTTATCTGGATTCCTTTCTTCTACTCCCAACCCTGCCTTCATACCAATCAATCACTTCTATCAATGGCTAGCAGGGTGATCCTTTTAGAGTTTAAGTTATGGCATGATCCTTCTCCGCTCAAAATTATTTAATGTCTTTATATGCCAGACCAGACTTAAAATTTCTACACAGTCTATAAAACCAGACCATACATTAGCTGGTGTCACATCTCATCTATTCCTGAGCCTATCATCATCAGAGGCTTAATGCAGGTCTCTTGGCCTCCTAGCTTTTGCTTGAACACCCCAGTCTTATACTTGCTATTTATCTGCCTGAAATGTGATTCCCCCAGTGCTATGGTTTGAATGTTTGTATTCCCTCCAAAATTCGTGTTACAACATAATTGCCAAAGAGATAATGTTAAAACGTGGGGCCCTTAACGGGTGCTTACGTCAGGAGACCTCTTTTGAATGGTATTAAGGCTCTTACAAAGAAGGCTTCCAAAATTTTGGGGCCCTTTCCCCTATGACCATGTAAGGACACAGTAATCAACGTGCTACCATGGAAACAGAGACCAGGGTTTCTCAAGACACTGAACTTGCCAGTGACTTAACCTTGGATTTCCCATTCTCCCAATCTATAAGAAATATATATATATATTTTTTAATAAATGTGCCATTTGGGAGGCCGAGGCGGGTGGATCACCTGAGATCAGGAGTTTGAGACCAGCCTGGCGAACATGGTGAAACCCCATCTCTACTAAAAATATACAAATTAGCCAGACGTGGTGGCAGTCACCTGTAATTCCAGCTACTCAGGAGGCTGAGGCAGGAGAATTGCTTGAACCAGGGAGGCAGAGGCTGCAGTGAGCTGAGATCGCGCCATTGCACTCCAGCCTGGGCGACAAGAGCAAAATTCTGTCTGAAAAATAAATAAATAAATAAATAAATAAATAAATAAATAAATAAATAAAACAAAACAAAACAAATGCATACATAAATAAATGTACCAGTCTCAGATATCTTGTATAGCAGCAAAAACAGAATAAGACACTTGAGTATCAACAAGCCTTGTTCTTTTAATTCCTTATCCCCTCTTTACTTTTTACTCATTACTCTTTATTACCACTTTCTATATTAACTGTTTTCCCATTTATTTTATGATACCACCTGTAGAATTATGATCAGTGATGGTAGAACTTCATATCCTCAGTGGCCTGGCTTAACATATTTGGTGAATGAATAAATGTACTCATATCCCAAATCTCTGGCACTTATTACCCATGTAACTGTTGACATGTTACTTAACAGGTCTGGGGTTAGTAATCTTTTTTCTGAAATTCAAATAAAACTGGACCCAAGTATCATAGAGTTCTAAGCAGGACTATGCAAGATAAACCATTTAGGCCAGTTAACTAATGTTAGCCCCCATGACTTTTTACTATCGTTCTAGTCTGCTATTCCAACCATGCTTAATATTATCCTTCCGTATCATTTACAATAGAGAGAGATATTCTACTTTCATAAGTGCAATTCTTCCAGAACCAATGCGTCTGGTCCACTCATCTAGTCTCAGGAAATTTAGTATAATTAAGGATAACATACATGGTTTAAACAGTTATTACTTTTACCTCTCTCATTCATTCACTTTCTCCTTGCTGTACCTATAAAGCCTATCAAATATAAGACTTTATACACAAAGCATAAAAACATTGAAAAGGTACATCCTTATTTCTCTTTTTTTAGAATCTCATGATACAGGGTAACCAGACACTTCTATTCTACCTTCAAAGTTTAAATTATTTCTGTTAAAATGATCTGTCACCTGAAGCTTCCAAATGTCCAATGTCTGCTTATGTCTTTAAAAGACTGCTTGAAAATGATAGATGAGCAGCAACTAAGATAATTCTTCTATTATAATGTGCATATTGCACAATCAACCACTTGAGCTGATAGTATTCTCATTTGACAACTAATTTCATTCATGACAGCATTATGTATAAGTAAAGATTGATTACTTATATCCCAAATTTCTAAAAAAGAAAAATATATTGTCAAATTAGATTTTTTCATAACATAGCTCCTAACAAAAGTGAACAGAGAAACATAACTAAAGATGCATGAAACAACAAATAGCAAAAGTTTATCTGAAGTAAAACATAAGATAAAGCAAATAATTAAAATAATGTATACAATTTACTATATGTATCAGGAGAAAGAAATTCCATAAATTCTAAAGCTGATGAAAATTTACCATCTTATTATTCATTCTTGTTATCCATATTCTTATTCTTATTATCCATATTCTTCATTCATTTCAACATACAAATTAAAAGACAATTGCAGTCTTAAAGTATGGTCACTGATACTTCGAGACAAGAATGATACTAATGATTAGTATAAGAAAATTTCTGGGCCGGGCGCAGTGGCTCACGCTTGTAATCCCAGCACTTTGGGAGGCCGAGGCAGGCGAATCATGAGGTCAGGAGATCGAGACCACGGTGAAACTCCATCTCTACTAAAAATACAAAAAATTAGCTGGACGTGGTGGCGGGCGCCTGTAGTCCCAGCTACTCGGAGAGGCTGAGGCAGGAGAATGGCGTGAACCCAGGAGGCGGAGCTTGCAGTGAGCCGAGATTGTGCCACTGCACTCCAGCCTGGGCGACAGAGCGAGACTCCGTCTCAAAAAAAAAAAAAAGAAAAAGAAAAAGAAAATTTCTGTACTGTCTTAGTCAAATAAGTGTACTACAAAGAGTCCACATAAGGGGTTGATAAAGTTGCTGGTTTTGTATCAAAGAAAAGTTGCAATTATTTGTTATCTTTAGTGCCATATTTTATGTCAGTAAATATTTCAGATAGTGTTTACTGCTTCAAGCAAAATAATTAATTTACTTTAAAAATCTTGCATAGAAATATTTCCCAAGTGTAAGTCATCCTGCTGAGTTTTTTAAATAGGGTAAAAAAAATTCGAAGCTTTATGATAACTTTATGTTTCTTTGTTTCACATTAGTTCTGACTCTGGTTTAGAAATCTAGATGCTTCATTAGTATGGTAAAAAGAAACTAAGTTTTAATATTCCCATGTGTACTCAAATTTTGCATGAGGTGAGAAGTTCATTGACCTCTTGGAATTCAACCCTCGGCTCCAGGAAGAATATCAGGTTCTAAGTTTCTAGTTCTTACAATTGCCAATCAAATCTGCTTTGTATGGGCACTTTCTTCTTATGATCCTGTACATTTAAAGCTCTGCGGTTAAGGAAAATCAAACCATGAAGAATTATTAATGAAGTAAGGATCAATATGTACCTCCATGAATAAAGAATGTAAAATTGACTAAATCCACATTATTTATGTACTTTTCTGTACTTACATTTATTTAGTTCGTTTCTAGATCATTGACATTTAGTTGGTGGCAGTCAGTTACGTGAGGTAGGCCTTTTTGTGTAATAATTGAAAGGGAATTATCATAGGTTTAATAAGAGTTTAATGATGTTCTTGCCCCAGTCGTGGAAATCTAAATATGTTTCTTGCCATAGCAAAAAAATTTTTACAGATGTGATTAATTTAAGGAACTTGACATGGAGGGATTATTTGAATGTCTAGATGGATCCAAATATAATCACAAAAGTTCTTCAAAAAGGGAGGCAGGATGGTCAGAATCAAAATATTTATTGAGATTTTTTAATGTAATATTTGATGTAATGTTTAGTGTTTTTTCAAGGTAAGAGAGAGAGAGACTTGAAAGTGCTAAATTTGACTTTCAATGGGGAGGAAGGGCCCATGAGCCAAGGAATACAAGTGATCTCTAGAAGCTAGAAAAGGCAGAGTTGGATTCTCCCCTGGGGTCTCCAGAAAGAACATAGCCCTGTTGACCAATTTTTTTTTAGGACTTTTGAACTCCAAGACATGAAAAATATTAATTTGTATTATTTTAAATCGCTACATTTGTGTTAATTTGTCATAGTAGCAATGGAAGATTAATACAGAAAATATGGGTGATTAAATATGAAATAAATTATAATAGATAAATTTGTTAGAAAATAACTTCACTTTTAAATGATACTATCTGATTATAACAAGTAAGTAATTGAATTAATGGCTATAGATAATACTTATGTCCCCTCAAAATCTTATTTTAAAACCTAATTCTCCAGAAAGTGGTGGTATTTATAGGTGAGGTCTTTGAGAGGTAATAAGATCATAAGGTCAGAACCCTCGTGTATGGAATTAGTGCCTTTATAAAGACTCCAGGAGCTGGGCATGGTGACTCATGCCTATAATACCAGGGTTTTGCGAGGCCAAGGCAGGAGGATCACTTGAGGCCAGGAGTTTAAGGCTGGCCTGGGCAACATAGTGAAACCTTTCTCTCTACACTTTTTTTTAATGGCCAGACATAATGGGGTACCTGTAGTCCAAGTTACTTAGGAGACTGAGGTGGGAGCATCGCTTGAGCTTGGAGTTTGAGGCTGTCGCCTAGGAGTTTGAGGATGTTGTCTAGGAGTTTGAGGGTGTCGCAAGCTGTGATCTCACCACTGCACTCCATCCTCGTCCTGGTGACAAGGCAAGAAAGACACTGTCTCAAAAACAAAAAGGAAAGGAAAGGATGTGTATGTGTCAGGAGTATAGATACCATTTTAAAATAATTTTCTGTTTGATATCTACAGGATAAAATAAGAAATTATATTTATGATGTTGTAGTTTATTAATGAGTACAGAATTTCATAATAAAATTCTACAGATCTTTTAAAGAAACAAATCAAGCAATTTAAAACTTCTTTTCATATTTCTATAAATAAAACAATTTCTATAAAGCTAAGTTTTGATAATGTAGGACGTGATCATTTGTTTTCAAAGAATTTCTGCTGTTCTGAAAATTTTTGCCATCAGGAACTTTGAGCCAGTTTTGGCTCCAGCTCTTGTGCCTTGGGGTGATAGACTGTGGGTGACCATCCAACTGCATCAGCAACATCTGGAGCCCCAGTCTCCACTGAGAAAAAACAGGGAGGACCAGCAGAACTTATGCCAGATGTACTATAATTATTGTATTTGCGAAATAAGTTGGTTTCATGTGCTTTATCACTTTTAACACTTTTTAAATATCTGATAAATTTGGTGCTTCATTTAGGGTCTTTGATAGTATGAAAAATCTCTGTGAATTTAGTGATAAAAAGGTAAAGAATTTTACTATAACTTTCTAAATTTGAAAGGAAGCATGGTAAATAAATAGCAGATTGTTAGATATAGTTTAACTCAACAAATGATCCAGAACCACTACTAAGAAAGACTAATGGCATGGTCTTCTTGTTCCTTTGTTTTAAATCAATCGTTATTAGTGCCTATGGCCAGAACAGTAGGGCAATTTTTATGAAAAAGCACAGAAAAGATGATTTAATTTAATTCTATTTTCAAACTATTTAACAGTACTAGGTAAAGTAACATAAAAAGTAAATTAATGTGCCAGAATCCTCACAGAGTCTAGGAGCTAGAAATACTAAAATACGCAAGAAAGAGTGTAACACACCATGGCAGGCACAGTACATTCCCTGGCCAATATGGGTTTATAAACCCCTCTTTTCCCATTGACTGTTCCAGTTCAACTTTGCTCAGCCAGTAAAACTTAAGGTCAAGTCTCCTGGGATGTTTTTGGTGAAATTTCTACTTTCTCACAAATGTGCAAGGCAGAGAGTTTTACCTTCTTACCTTTACCATTTTATTCTACCTAATATTTAGATTTGATGTTAAGGATCGTGATAGCCCTGTGGTAATCATAAGGTGATGAATGAAGGACAACAGACAGCAAAAAAGAAATCCTGTATGATTTTTGTTATGCACAAATAGATGCCAGCATCCACCACCCTCTAGCCTTCTTGGTAAATGGGTTAATAAATTTCTGCATAGTTTAAGCCCCTATTACTTATGGCCCCTGTTTCTTTCAGCAGACTGCTTTTTCTGATGGTAAAGAAAATATAACTATCTTGTGGTCCAAAAGGGACTAATTTATTTACTTAGTATTAGTGAGAATTTGTAAATTAATGAAATAACGTGGATATGTGTGTATTTCAGCACATTTGCATATATACATACACACATATACATATATATAAATGTCAGTATATGATAAGTATTTTAAGAAAAAATCAGATAAGGATATTAGGATGTCACTTTACATGGGGATTTTTCTGAGGATATGATGTTAAAGTCACATGGATGAATGATATATTTATGCTCTGTGCTTTAAAATTAATTTTATTGTTCACTTTTAATCTATGGATGAGGAAATAAATCATGGCAGAAGGGCTGAACATTTTTCAAGAATAATAGAAGAAAATAGAAAACAATATGGTAAGAAGCAATAGATCTAAAAGCTATAAAAAAGTGATGACAGAAATATAAATATAAATAAGTAAATGTAAATATGACACGTTTGTACCTTTCTTTGTTTACACCTGTTTGTATTTAGTGATCTTAAATCAAATTCTCTGCCCTCCAAAATGTTTTCTTTGTAATAATCTATTTTTGACTAAAATGATTTAATAATATACATATTATAGAGTCTACATGTTCCCCCGTCTAGGTGAAAAGATATAAATATTATAATTTTTACATTTTTTGAGTATACAGTGAAGTTATTCTTCACTGAATGTTGCTATTCTTTTTTTTTTTTTTTTTTTTTTGAGACCAAGTCTCACTTTGTTGCCAGGCTGGAGTGCAGTGGCATGATCTTGGCTCATTGCAACCCCCGCCTCCCAGATTCAAGCAATTCTTCAGCCTCAGTCTCCTGAGTAGCTGGGATTACAGGCGTTCACCACCATGCCCAGCTAATTTTTGTATTTTTAGTAGAGACAGGGTTTCACCATGTTGGCCAGTTTGGTCTCGAACTCCTGACCTCAAGTAATCCGCCCATCTCGACCTATCAAAGTGCTGGGATTGCGGGTGTGAGCCACATCTGGCCACAAATGTTACCATTCTTGAAGATGGAGCTACATATCACTTATAAGCACTTATTTAAAAAAAATTCAAATAGATTATTTGTCAGTAATTCTACACCTAATAATATAATTATCAAAATAGAACTTTGTAGTGTGCATCATAATTCTCCAATATGTTTCATCAGGGAGTCCTTTTAAAGGTTGTACAATAATTTTCACTATTTGAAGGAATAAAACTGAGTTACGAAAATATCAATAACCACAAGGTATGTATTTCTACTCTAGACATGACTTGCTTACTTACTTTTGTTTACTTTTGTTGAATATGCCACAGGATATGTGCATACTGTGGTCTAGGGCTAACCTCTGAACCTCTGAGCTCATTTCTCTGAACTTTTTTTTTTTTTTTTTTTTTTTTTTCAGAATCTTTGTGCTCCATGACTGGGAACCCCAGTCATGCAATAATTTTCACTATTTGAAGGAATAAAACTGAGTTACGAAAATATCAATAACCACAAGGTATGTATTTCTACTCTAGACATGACTTGCTTACTTACTTTTGTTTACTTTTGTTGAATATGCCACAGCATATGTGCATACTGTGGTCTAGGGCTAACCTCTGAACCTCTGAGCTCATTTCTCTGAACTTTTTTTTTTTTTTTTTTTTTTTTTTCAGAATCTTTGTGCTCCATGACTGGGGTTCCCATAAGATATTTTTCAATAGGTCACTGCTCAGTGTCACCTTCTCTATGTTTCTCCCTTGTTCCCTGCAAAGTTTATTACATCTGCTCCTTAGCCTCTTGCATTTTGCTGAGAAACCAGTGAAAGAAATGATTTTTGAGATCTTGTATCTATTACATAGACCATAACACTATATATGCAAAGTAACAGATTTTCTAGAAATAGTGAATAAAGAAATAGCAAATAAAAGTGTTATCTGAACCTCCCTTGACTGAGTCACAGTTGGTGACTATATATTCACTTATAGTTAGTGATGCATTTCCAGTGTAGTGTTCTTGAAAATAAACACTGGGCAGGCCAACAGTAATAAGAGCAAACCATTTTGAGGGCTTATTACAAATCACACATCATATTAAGTGCTGTACCTGGATTATCTCATTGACTCCTCAAAAGCACACTACTTAGCACATGATATCTGCATTCTCAAAGTGGGAAAACTGAGGTGTATAGAATATAAGTAACTGAGATGAGGTCCACATGTATTCGCTGTCATTCCAAAGGTCATACTTTTAACCTACATAACATATCCATGTTCACATCTAGGTCACACAACATTTTCATAGGATTGGTCAGAAGGCTACATGAGGAAAACTCAACAGTTGGGGAAATGTGCATAGCGACAGTGAGAGAGGAAACTGGTATTGTCAACCTACCAAAAAAAACCCCTGTAAGAAAGATTATTGATATTGGTTCACTGTTACTAGAAACTGCCAAATAAATAAATATATGGTGAGATACATGAACATAAAAGATGCCAAACTGCAACAAATTTACTTTTATTTGCTACTTGCTAACTTGGATTCCAGAAGTTGGGGTGGGATGGGGGTTGTATGGAAGCATCATCACTTAATTTTGCCTGCAGTAGCTTGAAAGTTTTATTTGTCAATGGGCATGAGAGAGTATATTATTCATATAATGGCTATTTCCAGTTTTAAGAGTCTGGTTTTATCACCATTATTTTATAACCAAGCCCTGAGCTAAGCACGGCTGGATGTTGATAGTGCTCTTTTCCTTTTCTCATTATGCACTCTGAGTGCAATACACTGATGAATCAGGCTGAGCGATACCATGTCCTTTGAGCCAGTGTGAGGGGGACGCATTTTAAATCGGAACACAGGAATAAAATTAAAATGGAACACCATCTCTATTCCCTAGTGAATAAGCTTATATTCTTCCATGAAAACTGATAAATGTCAAAATCCCCTCTGTTGATTGAAGAAAAAGCACATTTTTTTTTCTTCACTGTTCTGTCTTTTCAGTATAAAAAAGAAGTTGGAGAGAGGACTTGACAAAACACAAATAGTTAGATGCTGAGTCTGGTTGCAGAAAAGAAACATTCAAAGACTAAATAGATGAAATAAGTTGATGAATCATTGCTAATATGACATAAGGGCAAAAAAAACAAAGATGTTGTGAGCTCCCAAGCTGAGTTCTGGGATACAGAGAAGAACCAGGCCAGGTAAGGACAACCCGGGATTCTGCATTTGGAATCCACAAAAAAACTACATGAACAACAGTGTTGAATTCCTATAGTCTTTGTGGTACATTAAAACATACACCACACACAAACACACAAAACCTTATTTTGTCAGAGTACCAAGTTGCTTTCTAACTCTAGGTTTGTTTTTTTGTCCACTATTTGTTTCAGCAATACTACAATGATTTGACTTACATCCATCTCTTTCTCAAGCTGCTATTATCTTGTCAAAACTCTTATGGAATAAGACACATATTCCTGAATAACATTTATCACTATTTTGCTATTATCTGATAAAGCTTTCATACTATTACCAGAAATTTCATTCTTGAATATTGTTCTTATGTTATCATTTTTATTTTTTTGCAAATTTTAGTGGTCTCCAGTGACCTGGATAATGGTTTTGAAACAGAAACAAATTCTACAAGGTCCTATGACAATGTGATCATTGTCATGCTATTTCCAGCCTCTTCAACAATGTAACCTGGTACTGTAATTGCTTTGAACATACCATAGATCTCCTCCAATTTATTAGCTCTAATTCATTTATTTATTCCATAAATATTTATTGAGCATCTGCTATGTGGAAGGCATTGTCAAAATTCTTGTGATACGGTGAAAGAAAAAAAGTTGCCATTTTGAAGTCTACATTCCTGTGGGAGAAAACAAAAGATAAATATGATAAATAAGTATATTACACTGTATATTAAAGGGTGAAAGGGCCCGGCTCGGTGGCTCATGTCTGTAATCCCAGCACTTTGAGAATCCGAGGTGGGCAGATCACGAGGTCAAGAGACGGAGACCATCCTGGCCAACATGGTGAAACCCCGTCTCTACTAAAAATACAAAAATTAGCCAAGTATGGTGGCGTGAGCCTGTAGTCCCAGCTACTTGGGAGGCTGAGGCAGGAGAATCACTTGAACCTGGGAGGTGGAGGTTGCAGTGAGCCTAGATCACGCCACTGCACTCCAGCCTGGGCAACAGAGCGAGACTCTGTCTCATAAAAAGAAAAAAAAAAGCAAAAGGTGGTAGGAGTAAAAAAAATACTGAAAAGGAGTGTATGTTGTTGCCGGGGGAGGAGGGTTGAGGATGAATACATTGAGAAATATATATTTTTTATCAATATTTTTGTTCTACAGCTAGAATTAATAGGCCTATCTTTTCCAAAGAGAATCTACATATAATATCCTGCATTTGCAGCAAATACTCTGAAAACTGCTTTCTCCCTGAAAACTGTGTTCCCAAATCTGAATACCTTTTCTCCCTAAAGCTGCATTTGCAGCATTTAAATATTGATGTTCAACAGTATCTCCCAAGGCTCTCTTATTATATTATATTTTACATTTTTGCATTTCTTTTGGGAAAATCATTCACTCTCAGGGCTTCAGTAATCCTTATTGGGCAGATGACATTCACATTTATATATTTGCCAATAGAACGTCCTAGAATACTAGCTCATATACCTCACTAGCTACCAGAGTTATCCATCTGAATGTCTCAACAATACTTCATAGTTTTTAAACTAAATTCTGATCTTTCCTGTGAAACTAGCCCCTGACCCCCCAAAATAAAAATTCTAGAATAGGTGCTATTCATTTTGAAGCCCAAGCCAGAAAACTAGAAGTCATTCTTGATTTATTACTTTTTTTTTCACTAGCCACAACCTATGTCTTAGATTTTTCTTTATTTCTGTTACTGAACTCTTCATGCTCCTGATGCTGGTCTCTATGAATCTACTCTGGTACTCTCCAAACCATTTTACACATTAATACCAAATATATACACACATATACATATGCGTAGCTGTGAAATACATACATATATGTATATATGAAATAAATATATATGTATAAAAACATATAAACATCACATTGTACACCATATATACATATATACATGTGTATCTATAGTATATACATATATGTACATATATACACATATATGCACATGTATACATATATGTACACATTTATGTGTGTGTGTGTATATATATATATACACACACACATATGGTGGGCTCTATGAATCTACTCTGGTTCTTTCCAATCCATTTTACACATTAAGGCCAAATATACATGTATGTATATATATTTGCCTTAATCTGTGAATGTGTATATAAAATACAATGTTTACAAAAAATACATATATTACATGTAAATATATTTCGCCTTAATGTGTAAAATGGATTGGAGAGGACCAGAGTAGATTCATAGAGATCAGCATACACACACACACACACACATATGTATTATATCTTATATCTTTATATATACATGGTGTACAACGTGATGTTTAGATATACATAGTAAGGTGATTACTACAGTTAAGCTAGTTAACATACTTATTATCTCATATAGTTTTCTTTTTTATTTTCCTTTTTTTTATTGTGCATATGTTTGAAACTATTTAACCATTTCCAAGTTTAAATAACTAGTAAGAGTACCTAAAATCTACTCACTTGGCAAATTACCAATAATAATATTGTACAGTATACAGCACAATATTATTAACTAGAGGCTTATTTTTTTTATACGTTAGCTCTCTAGACTTATCTAGCCAATATAACTGCAACTTTGTACCCTTTAACCTATACCTTCCCAATTCTTCACCTACAGCTCCACCCAACCCACCCTGGCATCTGCTAGCCCACTCTACTTTGTTTCTATCTATTCCCTTTCTTTCAAAGATTCTGCATATTGAATCTGTGAAAGATGATTATATAAATTGGGCCATTCTTGTCATTCTAACTAAAACAGAGTTGAGAAGCCGGGGGGAAAAACACTCAGGGTGCAGAATGTTGCTCCAAAAAATGTAATTCACTGGAAGCCCTGCAGCTAAAACTGCCTGCCATAACCCTAAACCGGTTTTGTCAAATGGCTCCTAAAAGATCTGCTATAGCTCTAAGACTAGTTTTGCCCACCACCATCACTTACCAGTCACAAATTGCCTCCTCCTCAGAACCTTACTAGCGCCAGTGAAATTTCTCAAAGAGCAATATGTAATATTTATCCTTTTTATAAGACCTCTAACCTTCCTTTTGTTCTTCGGACGTATTGAAGTCAACTCGGTTTGCATGTATGCCCTGAATTGCACTTATTTTCTCCCAAATAAACTATTTTAACTTCAGAGATTTGTCTCTGTAGCTAATTTGACTTTGACAAATAATAATAATAATAAAACTACTGAGACCCTGCAGTATGTCTGTGTCTGACTCCTTTCAGTTATAATAATATCCTCTAGGTTTATTCATTTTGTAGCACAAAATGTTTTTTAAATTGATTTTATTCACTTGGTTAGTATTTCTCTTAACCTTTTATCGCTATTTGGAAAAAACGTACAGTTCTTCAAGAGGTTTAAAGATCCACTAATGTAATCGCTGCCTCCCTTTCTAACCTGGTTAGAACTAATCTGCTCCTGGTTTCTGTGCCCGAACCTTCCTGACCTTGTTTCAGTTTCACCAATGTTCCACGTTTTCTCCTGCCATTGATATTTTGCACATTATTTCCCTTATATTTCATTCTCTTATAATCAGAACTTCCATAATCAGTATTAAGCTTTCTATCTTTACTCAAACGTCAGAATTTAGGACATATTCTGACTTGATCATTACACATTATATGCATATAACAAAATACTACAGGTACCTCATAAAGAGATGCAAATTTTATTTATCAATAAAAATAAATACATTAAAAGATTTAAGAAAAGAATTTTGGACAGCTATAAATTCCCCTAAGATACTATTCCTAATCCTCCATTCAAATACAGGGTATTTTTCTAACTTATTTCTCACAGAACCCATTTGCCTTTACAACACATCTCAATCTGTATTTCTACATTGATTGTTGTTTCTTTTTTGTACAATGCTAGTGTACCCATTATATCAAAAGAATGATAGCAAGCAGGGACTATATATCTTTTTGCTCACTATTTTATTCTCAATGTCTTGCTGTGTTCCCAGTACGGAGTAGTGTTACCGACACACCAGGGTTTCGGTGTCAGTCCTGCTGTTTGCCACACAAAAAGCCCATCACTGGCCAGGCACAGTGGCTCACGCCTGTGATCCCAGCACTTGGGAGGCTGAGGCAGGCAGACCATGAGGTCAAGAGATGGAGACCATTCTGGTGAACGTGGTGAATCCCCGTCTCTACTAAGAATACAAAAGTTAGCTGGGCGTGGTGGCGCGCGCTTGTGGTTCCTGTATCAGCCACTCGGGAAGCTGAGACAGGAGAATCACTTGAACCCGTGAGGCAGAAGTTGCAGTGAGCTGAGATGGCACCACTGCACTCCAGCCTAGCGACAGAAAGAGACTCCATCAAAACAAACAAACAAACAAACAAACAAAAAGCCCATCACTGAGACACTGAGTATTGCCAATGAAAAAGGCTTTAATTGGGTGCTGCAGTCGAGGTGATGACAGCTCAGTCTCAAATCCAACTCCCTGACTGACTAAAACCAGAGATTTATATAGCAGGCAAGAAATGTAACAATGTGTAAGAAAACAGAAACTTGGGAGGGGCAAGGAAGCAACCTTGTTGAATGAGGGGTCCAATATGGTTTCAGTTCTTTGATACTTTTGTGAGAGGCCTGAAGGTCATTTCCTGAGGAAGAAATTCAGTTAGCCGGGCGAGGTGGCGGGCGTCTGTAGTCCCAGCTACGCGGGAGGCTGAGGCAGGAGAATAGCATGAACCCCGGGGGGCGGAGCCTGCAGTGAGCCGAGATCGCGCCACTGCACTCCAGCCTGGGTGAAAGAGCGAGACTCCTTCTCAAAAAAAAAATAAAAATAAAAATAAAAACAAAAAGGAAATTCAGATAAAACAAATATAAGTATCAAGCTTTTAAGACCAGAAAGGTCAATTTCTACGTTTATCAAAAAAGACAGTCTATTGGGTAATTGGGTGAGTTTCAGTGGGAAATCTCAAATTTGTGAAATGCATGAGGAAACAGGTAAGTCTGCCTCTGGTGTTTTATGAATACAATTTAAACTATTTGAAAAGTTTCCATAACTTCTTACTGCAACTCTCTGGATTAATTAGAAAGACATTGTTTCTATAAAATTGAGATAATTTCATTGTCCAAATAGAAGGAAATGAAAAGATATAAATATTTTCTTTGAATTTTGTTGGTAGCTTCTAAATAATTAGAATAATTGGCAGCTTCTAAATAATTCTTAAATATTATACTTAGTACAGAAATAATTTGCAAGTTATACATATTTATAACTTGACTTATGCTTTGAAAATATCCTTAAAATAACAGAACCTTATTTATTTGAAATATTTATTATGACTTATTCTGTGTATAGATTTCTCCATTTTACATAACTGATGAGTTCCACATTAGCAATACTATAACAAGTACTGTTTTTTTAAGTAGAGGTTATAAAGCATCTGTAACTCTTAGAACCTTTGTGATTTTTCTTCAGAGTACCTTCTGAAGTCAAAGGTCTCCAGAAGCAAAGATAAAAGCTATAGATGGACTCTGTAGGGAACAACCACACAGAATGAGTTGAATGATACCCTGGGAGCCATCTTTTGAAGATAGATACTCTCTCTGGGTCAGGTTGGAGTACAGTGTTAATGTCAAACGACCATCACACAAACCGAGCTCCCCTGTGACTCTGGCCGTGATGTATACTCCCAATAAAGAAGTCATTATGAGTTCCTCCAATGACTGACCCCATTTATGTAGTATCTAATCTATTTCTAATGAAAGTACACTGGTTAGATGCACTTACAATCTTTATAAGTAATCATACTCTGCATTTTATACATTCTGGATTGTCCATTTCCCCAAGTCTTTGCGGTGTATGCAATTGCCTGCTATAGAATCATGATTTTGAATTAGAAAAAATAAAATTCCTATATTGAACGGCCTGCCTGAACCTGGAAACAGACCCGACATTTTCTTTATCAGAAAACATGCTATTTAAAAACTAAATGCAAAGAATCAATGGAAGTACTTTAACCTAAGACATTCCAAATAATAGAGAGAGATGCTATCAAAATAGAATGTTTCCAATCCAAATAAAGATTAGCATCCAAGAAGGGGAATAAGGAAAACATTAAATGCCTTATAAATTACAAGGATGTAATTAGTTGGCAGTTTAATTAGCTAATGACTTAAGTTATCTGAGTTCTTAGAGAAGAAGTTCAACATGAATGCTAAGAGTTATGACTGTTATAAGCCAGATAACTCATACTAAGGAAATAATTTATATGAATTAAAAAATATTTTATGAGCTTTAAAATTATCGTGGTGATGGTAGTACATAATTTCAGTATAGCTAGAAAGGAGAAAATATTTATTATGCTTATTAGTGAATAAAGATAATACTTTTAGCTTAAGAAAAACAATATAAAATAGACATTTCATAAAAGCATATTTTAATGCACCTACATTGTTATTCTATTCCTGTGTTCCATAATTGTTAAGTCTAGTTTCCCAGCACAGATGATCTATCATATAAATTGACTTGGAATATAATTGATGTTCTTCTCTTATCGATATACTTCAATTTATGTTTTAGCCATTAAAAATATATATTCAGCATTTCTGCGCTGATTAAATACTATAATAAATCTGATTTTACTGAAAAAGTCAATGCAAATTTATTTTTTAATTGTAATATATTAGTTGTCTCTGAAATTTTTTTTTATAATCATTTGAACATTTGAAAAGCAGACAAAGCAAAAATACAGACTAAGGAAATATCTGTATTATTCTTTGAGTATTTTGGTAAACTGTTTCTGTAAACACTTTTATAAATAAACTCTTTATCCTTCCTGGGAGCCTTGCAATTATGACTGACAGTTTTCTTAGTGTGTCTGGAATTGGTGGGTTCTTGGTCTCACTCACTTCAAGAATGAAGCCACGGACCCTCGCGGTGAGTGTTACAGTTCTTAAAGGCAGCCTGTCCGGAGTTGGAGTTTGTTCCTTCTGGTGGGTTCGTGGTCTCGCTGTCTCAGGAGTGAAGCCGCAGACCTTCGCGGTGTTACAGCACTTAAGGCGGCGCGTCTGGAGTTGTTCGTTCCTCCTGGTGGGTTCATGGTCTCGCTGGCTTCAGGAGTGAAGCTGCAGACCTTCGCAGCTCATAAAGGCAGTGTGCACCCAAAGAGTGAGCCACAGCAAGATTTATTGCAGAGTGAAAGAACAAAGCTTCCACAGTGTGGAAGGGGACCCAGCAAGTTGCCACTGCTGGCTCTGGCAGCCTGCTTTTATTCTCTTATCTGGCCCCACCAACATCCTGCTGATTGGTCTGTTTTGACAGGATGCTGATTGGTGCATTTACAATCCCTGAGCTAGACAGAAAAGTTCTCCACATCCCCACTAGATTAGCTAGATACAGAGTGTGGATTGGTGTATTTTACAAACCCTGAGCTAGACACAGAGTGCCAACTGGTGCATTCTGAATCCCTTAGCTAGCTAGACATAAAGGTTCTCCAAGTCCCCACCAGATTAGATACAGAGTGTCAATTGGTGCATTCACAAACCCTGAGCTAGACACAGGGTGCTGATTGGTGCATTTACAAAAGAGCTAGATACAGAGTGCTGATTGGTGTATTTACAATCCCTTAGCTAGACATAAAGATTATCCAAGTCCCCACCAGACTCAGGATCCCAGCTGGCTTCACTTAGTGGATTCCGCACCAGGGCCGCAGGTGGAGCTGCCTGCCAGGCCCGCACCGTTTACCCACACTCCTCAGCCCTGGGGCGGTCGATGGGACTGGCCGCCGTGGAGCAGGGGGCGGCGCTCGTCGGAGAGGCTGGTGCTGCGCAGGAGCCCACGGCGGGGTGGGTCGGGGGACGCTCCGGCATGGCGGGCTGCAGGTCCCGAGCCCTGCCTGCGGGGAGGCAGCTAAGGCCCGGCGAGAAATCAAGCACAGCAGCTGCTGGCCCAGGTGCTAAGCCCCTGACTGCCTGGGGCGGCGGGGTAGGCCGGCCTCTCCGAGTGCGGGCCTGCGAGCCCACGCCCACCCGGAACTCGCGCTGGCCCGCAAGCGCGCGGCGCAGCCCGGGTTCCCGCCCGCGCCTCTCCCTCCACACCTCCCGGCAAGCTGAGGGAGCCGGCTCCGGCCTTGGCCGGCCCAGAAAGGGACTCCCACAGTGCAGCAGCGGTTTGAAGGGCTCCTCAAGCGCGGCCGGAATGGGCGCCGAGGCCCAAGCAGCGCCAAGAGCGAGCGACGGCTGCCAGCATGCTGTCACCTCTCATTAGGATACTTAGAAAGTTTTCTTTAGGTAAGTGAGTTTTACATTCTACTTACTTGCTCATAGTTTTTTAAATATTGCCATTTTTGCTCAAAACCACCATTATAAATAGATAAGAATAAATGTCTTGCTATTAGGCCCTGTGTTTACATCGTTATAGCTCCTTCTACCTGCCTACTACCCATCAAAGGCTTCTCATTTTATTTAATCAACTCCAAATCCCTTGTCATAGCTCAGAAGACTGTGTATCATTGTGATGATTTGTTTTATGTGTCAATTTAGCTAGTATAGTACTTAGTTATTTAGTTGAACACTAATATAGATATTGCAGTGAAATCATTTAATAAATGGGGCTAATATCTGAGATAAATCTCTTTATATGCACACATATGTACATATACACACACATACATGAACATACTTTTCATTCACTCACATGCACATTCACTTACATGCACATGTTCTGTTGGTTCTGTTCTCTGGAGAACCTTGACTGACACAATGGTCCATCTCTGTGCTATCTCACCAGCCTCATTTCCCATGAGTGTCTTTCCTACTGAGACTACTCTAGGCGCAATTTTCTTGGGTTTAACATTTTTGAATCAAGGGTGGTTTTTTTTTCTGGTGCTCAGTGTCCTAATTTGGCCATTATCTTACTACATTTCTTCACCTGTTTCAGGATTCCATTTTCTTTCCTTAAAACTGTCAGCCAAAAACCTTACTGCATGTGGAATTTGCTTCTCGTGATAGGGAATTAGAAATTTCAGATTTTCTTTCTGCTTTATTAGTAACCTCAGTTGTCATTCATATTTTATCTCAACATTTTCTTTTAGATTGCTGGTGATATATATATATATTTTACTTGGGGCAAAAATACAAAACATTTGGGGAATAAATCACATTTTTTAAGCAAAGTTCTTCAAAAATATTATCTATTTTACCTCAATTGCCTTTTTATCTCCTTATGTGTATATGTGTATCTATGTATCTATCTCTATTTGCGCATATTATTTTAAAAAATAACAGTGATCTAATTGAGAAAAGAAATGTTGGCACAGCCTGGCCATGGATTCTACTCATTCTTGTTTAATCTAGTTTACATTCTGAGATGGGTGAGGTGGAAGTATTCAGATTTCTGACATCTAGTTTTCATGTATCTTGGCAGAGCATTTCATTCAAGTAACTATAACCATTCAAAGTTAACACTTACATTCATACATAATATCTGTCATACTTAGTAATGTTTTGCTTTGATCTTTGTTCTATTTTCCATTCTAAAAATATTTGATTTTCTTCCAAGACAAAGGGGAATTTCTTTATAGTGCTCTTTGAATATTTTTAAATTCAACAGATGGCTTACTTCATGAAACTATTTTCTTGCTAAAACTAGCAACAATTTTTAAAAAATCATAAATGGTTATAACTGAGTCTATTCTCTCTTGGTCCCATTTCTTTCTAATTGCAAACCATTCTTTCTGGGAAATAGTATATTTATTCCTTAATAGCCTTTCTCCTCCTGCTGTTTATTCTTTAGCTAAAGTCATAATCTCACATTTGTGACATTATAATCATCTCTACAGTCACTAATTGTTCTAAAATGCTACTTTAGGTGAAGGTATACAGCAGGGATTCAGTAAGCTACGGAAAAAACAATGATGCAATTTTCACCTGTGCACATTTCTTTGTGTGAGGAAAGGAACAATTATCAAGTAGAGGTTGATTTCCTGCAATTGCTTCAAGTTATGTTTTTTTAAGTTTAAAAAAATAGATCATATTTCCTAAGTTAGTTACTTTTTAGTGCTAACTTATTATAATATATTTTTAAATCACTTTGCCTGGTGACTGAGTATAATTAATCGTTTTGCATTTATTTTGCTTTGTAGAATCCAACCTGTGTTTATATTGCCTCAAAGATACAAAAATCCCAATTATTTTCTAAAGATAATATTTGGGATCATTTTGTGTGGGAAAATCTAGATGAAAATAAGTTATTAAATAAAATCTGTGAAAATAACTTGCACTTTGAAAGTAGAATTATATTTGAAGAAAATCACATAAAATGTTGGATTCCTTTTTGGTTCTGTCTCTGCATAATGATACATTTATATTAATTTATATTCATTTAATATACTTTAACATAAGTACAAATCTGACTCAAAAAATTAAATAATTTATATATGTATGTGTGTGTATACATATATATGTAATTTAATGAAGACTTCATATATATATTTAATGAAGATTTCCTTAAAGGATATTGATGAACTTTTATTTAACACACTTCTCAGAAAACTTCTGAGACTTCTTCTGTAGACACTCTTTCCTCTTTCCAAATCTCACAATTACAGAGGCATTTATCATTCTTTCCCACTCTCCTGTCAGGGTGCTTTTTTTTGAGTAACACATCTCTCCTCCTTCACCCTTTCACTTATCTTCCAATATCATGACTGCCCACATTCTAAGACTGAGTTCTTTCCTATTGTCTAAAGTAAATGAGCCAGAGGCAAATTGTTCTATTCTCTTGTTTCCCTCCATGTACATATATTGTAAGTGTGATATTTTCTTGCATTACCTTCCTTATAAAAACGCCCATGGAATATTTCTGACGCATAATTGTTGCCCATTTTATAAGGATCATAATTTCTTCCTAAGTGCATTGCTAAAATAAAAAATGTGTCTTTTTTTTGAGACAGAGTCTCCCTCTGTCACCCAGGCTGGAGTGCAGTGGCTTGATCTTGGCTCACTGCAAGCTCCGCCTCCCGGGTTCACACCATTCTCCTGCCTCAGCCTCCTGAGTAGCTGGGACTACAGGCACCCGCCACTACACCCAGCTAAATTTTTTGCATTTTTAGTAGAGACGGGGTTTCACTGTGTTAGCCAGGATGGCCTGGATCTCTTGACCTTGTGATCCACCCGCGTCGGCCTCCCAAAGTGCTGGGATTACAGGCTTGAGCCACCGCGCCCAGCCAACAACGTGTCATTTTATCAATGACTTACTTAGAATAGGATATTAATAAATGTTTACCTATCCATTAATAAATATCAATACATATTTATCAATTTAGGAAACTAATTTGATCCCCACCTTAATTCTACCTTTTTTTTGAACAATAACAACCAATCTGGGAAGATAGTTTCACAAGGTATCAAGGCACAGTGCCTTGTTCATTAGGTGCTAAAACATTAGATGTTTTCTCCTGTAGGAATTGCTTTCATTTCTATAAGTTGAAACATTTACCTGTTCAATGAAGCAAATAACTTTATTATATCATATATGTATGAGGTTTTTGAACCTCTTATGAATTTAATTATTATAGATTGGATATTTAACGTTTGTCCAAGTTGTATTTTTTTCTACATCTATGGGTATTCTTTTAGAAGCTACTCTGGGGGACTATCCTTTAGTGCTCGTTTTAGACACTCTGAAAAAAACAAGGCACTGCTGCGGTGGGAGGGCTCCCTTTAATTTGTTCTTGGTTGTTGTATGCCCTTAGAGATTCAAAATCACTTTTCGTTTTTAGCTTAGTGGAATTGAAAAGATTAACTCCAACAGGGTCAAATCATATGACCTTGGAAAGAGGATTTAATGGAGATATACTATTGATTGTTTCTGAATATCACCTGCCTAAATTTTTGTAGATAGCAAAAGATAAGTAGAACACTGAGAAATAGGCAAAACTTTTAGAGAAGTAACTTTAGTATTTCAGGTTATTTTTCCTGTTTTGAGAAATGTATGTTTAATATCTCTTTACCACCTCTTGCAAGTAATAGTTTACCTGTTCATGCATAGCAAATTACCCCTCATGTAGCCCAGAGAAATGCATAAACTCTTTATATAAATGAAAAGCAGTTTGCTTCTTCGAAGAGTAGGTACTACTTCTGGCCCTGCTACTTTCTGTTTTTCAACCTTGCTTAAGTTACCTAAAATTTACTAATGTATAATGACAGAGTGGTACAATATGTGATCTTTAATGTCTTTGCATATCTCTGTAAGAAGATGATTTATAACAGGACCTTAATACCTGCCTCTTATTATATTGAGCTCTGTGTTTATATGTGTGTGTATCACAGTATATTTTTGATTCTGTAACTGACATTTTAACATTATTAGGTTAAAATCATGTTAAAACTAATCATGATAAAATATTAAGTTACATAATCTGACTTGCATTATCTATCTTGCATTGCATCAGTTACCCAAGTTCTAACCTACCATATTTTCCATTATTAAAACACAAAAACATCAGCGGGACAAGTTATTTAATGTCAAAAACTCCCTATGGGTCTTTTTGCAAGTCACCTTGTATTACTGTCTTAAGTATACTCACCTGTTTTATGAGCATGTAATCTCAATAGAGCTCCATAATTCTATTATAAATATGTGTCAATTTTTAAAATAATATATGAAAATGCTAAAAATAATAAAGAAGAATAAAGATATTTTATAGACTCATTTTTTTAAATTTTAGTATTGGAAAGACCTGAAAGAAAACACCACCTCTTATTCCTGAATTATTTCAATAAATGGTCATTCAGCTTCTGAATGCTTCCACTGACAGGGGATCCAAAAACTTCCAAGCTGCCCACTTTCAATTATGAACAACTAGCAGTACTTCCATGTAGTGAACTAAGCTTTATCTCTTTGTGACTTTAATTGTTATCACTAGTCCATCTCATTGAGGTAGTATGATCTAATTTTCCAAGGAAATTTGTTCAAACATTTGAGTATAATTATTATAGGCCCTATAGTATTTCTATTTTTTAAAAAATAGAAATACTATAGGGCTTTGTGCAATATTGATAATGCCGAGGTTGTAGTGAGTTAACTTGCAGTTTTTATTATCACCTGAGGGTCTGACAGTAGCTGGTCTGAAGGATTGTGAGTTATTTGTACAGGAGGGCTATGAGTTCTGGACCATGAAGAAAGGTAGACTTTTAGCTTATCTGCATTCTTTTTTTCTTTTCCTTGGTGTCACCAGCCTGACTCCGTTTTGCTAATTAGGACTGCACACAATAGAAATTTATTTCTCACCATTTTAAGGGCTGAGAAGTGCAAGATTAATTAAGTGAAATTTTAGAGGCTGAGAAGTGCTGGGCAGGACATATTTCCTATAGATAGCAGTCTATTAATGTAACCACATACATGATGAAAGGGGCAAGGGATCCCTCTGGTGTCTCTTTCGTAAAGGCACTAAAATCCCATTCATAAGCCCTGTGCTGTCATGGCTTAATCACTTCCCAAAGGTTCCACCTCCTAATACTTTGAGGGTTAAAATTCCAATACATGAATTTGGGGGCAACATAAATATCCAATCCTTTGCAATGGATAAACAAACTCTAACTACAAACTAGGTGACAGTCTGCCATGCAAATAATAGTTGGACTAGAGAAATGTTATAGGAAGAATGAGAACAATATGGGGAATGAATGAATAATCATGGTAATGTATTCCCTAGCAAGATCAATTAATGAGAAGCCTTACATTAGTGAGTAAAAATGGGCACTATAAAGCAGACATGTCTCTGAAAGAGAGTTGAAGATCAATGCAATAGAATCTAGGAAATCATCTATTTACTATTTTATTACTAAAGGTTCTCAAGAGGGACAGAACTAATAGGATATATATATTAATATGTATATATATGTTTATGTATATTTTTATATTTATATATATATATGTAAAGGGGTATTGATTAAGTTTTAACTTACCTGATCACAAGGTCCCACAATAGGCTGTCTACAAGCTGAGGAGCAAGGAGAGCCAGTCCAAGTCCAAAAACTGGAGAACTTGGAGTCCCATGTTCGAGGGCAGGAAGCATCCAGAATGGGAGAAAGATGTGGGCTGGGAGACTAGGCCACTCTGTCCTTTTCACATTTTTCTTCCTGCTTTATATTGGCTGGCAACTGATTAGATTGTGCCCACCAGATTAATGGTGGATCTGCCTTCCCCAGCCCACTGACTCAAATGTTAATCTCTTTTGGCAACACCCTCAAAGATACACCCAGTATCAATACTTTGTATCCTTCAATCCAATCAAGTTGACACTCAGTATTAACCATCATAACTATTATCACCTTGAGTTGAGCCTGTGTGGTAAACTGTTCTGACATTGGGAAATGAAAGAGAAATAATGCACAATTCAAGTTCCCAGAGTTCACAGTCTAACAAAGATCATTAATCCATGAACTTGTGTATTACTTGTTCTCATGCTGCTATGAAGAACTGCCAGAAACTGGGTAATGTGTAAAGAAAAGAAGTTTAAGAAAATGTGGGACATATACACCATGGAATACTATGCAGCCATAAAAAAGGATGAGTTCATGTCCTTTGCAGGGACATGGATGAAGCTGGAAACTATCATTCTCAGCAAACTATCACAAGGACAAAAAAACAGACACCACATGTTCTCACTCATAGGTGGGAATTGAACAATGAGACACTTGGACACAGGAAGGGGAACATCACACATTGGGGCCTGTCTGGGGGTGGACGGAGGGGGGAGGGATAGCATTAGGAGATATACCTAATGTAAATGACGAGTTAATGGGTGCAGCACACCAACATGGCACATGTATACATATGTAACAACGGTGCACGTTGTGCACATGTACCCTAGAACTTAAAATATAATTAAAACAAATATATATATATAAAAGAAAAGTTTAATTGACTCACAGTTCTGTATGGCTGGGGAGACCTTAGGAAACTTACAATCATGTTGAGTCCGGAATTGGTGGGTTCTTGGTCTCGCTGACTTCAAGAATGAAGCCACAGACCCTCGTGGTGCGTGTTACAGTTCTTAAAGATGGTGTGTCCGGAGTTTGTTCCTTCAGATGTTCAGATGTGTCTGGAGTTTCTTCTGGTGGATTCGTGGTCTCACTGACTTCAGGAGTGAAGCTGCAGATCTTCGCAGTGAGTGTTACAGCTCTTAAAGGTGGCACGTCCAGAGTTGTTCATTCTTCCCGGTGGGTTTATGGTCTTGCTGACTTCGGGAGTGAAGCTGCAGACTTTTGCGGTGAGCATTACATTTCATAAAGGTGGCGCATCTGGAGTTGTTCATTCCTCCCGTCTGGAGTTGTTCATTCCTGCTGGTGAGTTCGTAGTCTTGCTGGCTCCAGGAGTGAAGCTACAGACCTTTGCAGTGAGTGTTACAGCTCTTAAAGGCCATGCGGACCCAAAGAGTGAGCAGCAGCAAGATTTATTGCGAAGAGCGAAAGAACAAAGCTTCCACAGCCTGGAAGGGGACCTGAGCGGGTTGCCGCTGCTGGCTCCAGTGGTCTGCTTTTTTCCCCTTATCTGGCCCCACCCACATCCTGCTGATTGATCCATTTTACAGAGAGCTGATTGGTCCATTTTACAGAGAGCTGATTGGTGTGTTTACAATCCTTTAGCTAGACAGAAAAGTTCTCCAAATCCCCACCCGATTAGCTAGACACAGAGCACTGATTGGTGCGTTTACAATCCTTTAGCCAGACAGAAAATTTCTCCAAGTCCGCACCCATCCCAGAAGCCCAGCTGGCTTCACCTCTCACTGGCACTTGTGGCGGGATTTTGGGACACCTAGCCCAGGCACTCCGGCAGCCCAGAGGGAGCTCATCCCAGACAACCAAAAGGGAAAGAGGGGAAAAGAGAAAGAGACGGAGACCTACCATCATGGCCAACCACCCCACAAAGAGGGAATAGCGGTCCATGCACGGGACTCAGCTTCCCATCAAGCCCAGCAGGCACCCACTGGTTGCACAGAGTACGGGCCCGCAGAGCCCACGCCCACCGGGAAACACGCGTTGGCCTGTGAGTGCCACCTCCTGCCTGCGCCTCTCCCTCCACACCTCCCTGGGAGCAGAGGGAGCCGGCTCTGGCCTCTGCCAGCCCCAGAGAGGGGCCACTACAGCGCAGCAGCGGGCTGAAGGGCTCCTCCAGTGTGGCCAGAGCAGACGCTGAGGCCGAGGAGGTGCCTAGAGAGAGCAAGGGCTGCTAGCACGTTGTCACCTGTCAGTGGCAGAAAGGGAAGCAAACACGTCCTTCTACACATGATGGCAGGGAGGAGAATTGCAAGAAGGGTAAATGCCAGACACTTATAAAACCATCAGATCTCATGAGACTAGCTTATTATCACAAGAACGGCATGGGAGAAACCATCCCCATTATTTAACTACCTCCACCTGGTCCCGCCCTTGACATATGGGGGTTATGGGGATTACAATTCAAGGTGAGATTCGGGTAGGGACACAGAGCCAAACCATATCAACTTGCTATAATAAAATTTGCTGGGAATGGAATTACATAGTAAAACTAAGTCTTGATATTGATAAAATTGCATAGTTTTCACATAGGTCCATATAAAAATGTAGGGTAGCTAAAAATAGAATGCAAATATAATATGATGTACATACTACAAAAAATACAATTGGCAAAAAAGTAAAATACCTAACAAGCATAAACCATTTTATGAAATAGCAAAAATAAAAACTAAAATCTTAATCACCACCTTAAACATGAATGTGTTCTTTTTCCTTGTTAAGGAATCAAATTTAGCAAAGTTAAATTTATCTTTTTGCTATTTGCAAGAAATTTTAACTAAAAATAAAATTGTATCTAAAGATTGAAAGGAAGAAAAAATATATATTTTAATCAGTTAATGTTAACAAGGCCAAGCATAGTGATACTAGTAGCAGAAAAATCCACAGCCATTATTCTCAGAGCTTGACCTATTAGTTGCCTAAAAATAGATGTGCACAGTTTTAAATAAAATTAAAAACAAGGTTGATTTAATTTAAAAATTAATATTACGTAAATTTTTATGTATGCAATTAAAATACATTGCACCCTTCAAGTAAAAAAATAAAATAAATGAAACATTGTAGCAAAATTAAGAATTGGCTTACAAAATAGAAAAATACCTATAAATATATACATATTCCAAAGTCAGAAATCATACAGGCTGTAACCTATAATTAGAATGCAGTGAAACTATATTATAATGAATATAAATATGCAATTTAAAAAAATCTGTTTTTATTATTTCATTCAGTCTTCTAAATAAGTCCTAATCACAGATAAAATGTAAAAGCAAATATGTACAGCATAATAAATAAATTCATCATTAGATAAAAATTACTTTAATTTTTTGTCATTAATAAATAGAATTGTATATAACAACCACGACTATGAAAAGTTGAAAAATAATTAAAAGTTAGCTTAAGGGATAGAAGAAAACATTGATAATGAAAGTGAAAATCTATGAAGTCAAGATTTAAAAAGAACTAAAAATCGAGACTTTGAAATGACCAATTTATTCAACAAAACTGTTAATGCTTTCAAATACAAAAAGTTACAGATATACTCACATATACACACACCCCACAAATACACATCCACCATGAAGAAATAGAAGTAAATATAATAATACTAAAATAAGTTTCACAGTAACAAGATGAAATTGACAATTTTGTAGTGGCATACATATTGGTAAAATTTAGGAGTTATAGTAAAACCAAGAAGTAGAAAACCTCAATAGAACATTAAATGCTAAATATATTTTAAGCATTGTCTAAGGATTACTCCAAGAAGAAGCACCAAATTAAGGTAACTTAACAAGGAAATTCTATTTTACTTGAATCAGCTGGATTGTCCATACACACTTAATTTTAAACATAAGGCAGAAAGTTTTCCTCAAATAGTGTTAATATGCAATTATAATTATGATTTCCATTTGGTATATTAATATACATGTCTATTTCTATCATTTACCAGTCAATCTTCTATCTATATGTTTATATACAAGATCATTCATTGTTTGCAATTTGATCAAAAGAAGAAAATAATTTAGAGTTTTTAAAATATTCTGATATGAATCTCCTATTTAAATATTTATGTCATATATATTAATTTAATAATGGGAGGTAAATTAATATAAAATTTTAACTTATAGTCAAGACATAAGTTAGATCATTTTGGACTCAGGGTACTAGTGAAATAGGGCTTAATATAAAGATTTAAAGTCAGGTAGTGTTGTGATGGATGCCTTAGATGTAGAGGCTGAGTCGGAAATTGAAGTGCACATAAAACTTTAAGGCTTTATGGGTATATATGTGAAGGAAAAGAAATGAAGTGTTCATGCAGCTTTAATTCCTGTTTAGGAAAAATTCGTAATGAGGGAAATAAAGTAGAATAAAGAAAATGAAAGAGACTAGCAGGATTGTGCTCTCCATTAAACTCTAAGCTTAGTCCACTCTAAGGGTAGATTCTGCAACATAAAAATGTACTTCAGTTGAATCAATTGATATAGTTGTTTGTACCTCTTATAATTCATAATTGGCTGTGGGTCAACTCTTAAGAAGGAAAGCATGCTACTCTTTGCAAGGCAGTGCCAGTTAGGTCAGTTCTCTGGAGAACCGAAGCAACTGTGAGTTATTAACTGCCAACACTCAATAGCAGCTAGAAGAGAAATAAACTGACCTGGCAAAAGGGATCTGGAGGAGACAACTTGAATCTACTGTCTCCATCCTTTGTACCATTTAATTCATTTTTTTTTCTTCTGGAGAAACTTAAAAGAAGAGCCATAACAGAATGAATTGCACTCCCTGCTGCTAAAGCTATTTCTAGTTTCAGGACTATTACTCATCATCTCCATCCTGGAACACCCATTCAAAATGCTTCCCTCCCGTTATATATAGCACTTCTGCTGATCTAGGTACCCTATCGGTTGGGATAAAGCAGACTTTCATTTCTGAATTGTCTGTATCCCTGGTTTAACTTGCACAAACCCAGCTGTGGTTGCTATATTTGTTCATTTATAATTAAAACTGAACCTGGAAGTACAAAAAGATACACCTTAGCACATTAAGTTCCAGGCATATTCCCTTCCTATGCCATTGCAACAGTACTAACTTCTCATAAATTTATTTCCAATAATTCTGCTAGCTTGATATTTCTTCATGCCTGTTGATCTACTGACATAAAAAGCATCAAAAGACCAAGTGAAAGCTGGGGTTTTAAGTTTGGAGGTGCAATTACTGTTTTTATGGTGGTGTTTCTGCTCAGAAAAACAGGATTTCTAATCTCACAGAGCCAAAATGTTTGGGGATGGATTGTACAAAGTTACCATATGAGTCACAAGGAGTTCTGATAGATAGTGTCATTCCTGTTTGTATTCCTCAGTTCCCAGATCCATTCTACGTATTGCACACACAGTACCAGATAATGAGTGGGCTTTAGTTTAAAATATAAAAGTATTCTGAAGGGTCACTCACCATCTGATATGGTTTGGATATTTATCCTCCCAAATCTCATGTTGAAATGTAATCCCCAGTGTTGGAGGTGGGGCCTGGTGTAAGGTGTTTGGATCATTGAGGCGGGTCTCTCATGGCTTGGAGCGAGCTGTCTTCAGGATAGTGAGTGATTTCACATAAAATCTGATTGTTTAAAAGTGTAGTGATACCTCCCCCCTACTCTGTCTTCCTCTTGCTTCTGCCATGTGACATGTCTGCTTCCACTTTTTGTGTCCATCATGATTGAAAACTCCCTGAGGCCTCCCTGGAAGCTGAGCACATGCCAGCATAGTACTTGTATAGCCTGCAGAACTGTGAGCCAATTAAACCTCTTTACTTTATAAGTTACCTAGGCTCAGGCTCAGATATTTTCTTATGGAAATGCAAGAATGGCGTAATACATCATTCATTTTTTTTTTTTTTTTTTTTTTTTTTTTGAGACGGAGTCTTGCTCTGTCACCAGGCTGGAGTGCAGTGGCACGATCTCGGCTCACTGCAACTTCTGCCTCCTGGGTTCAAGCGATTCTTCTGCCTTAGCCTCCCTAGTAGCTGGGACTACAGATGTGTGCCAACATGCCTAGCTAATTTTTGTATTTTTAGTAGGGAACGGGTTTGACGATGTAAAACATCATTCTTAAAGGGTATCACCTTCAAGCTGTCACATGATCTGTGTCATTAGGCATATATATTCGAAGGGAAAGAAATCAGTATGTTGAAGAGATGCCTCACACTCATGTTCCATACCAAGGTATGGGATCACACTAAGTGTCCGTCAACAGACAAATGTATAAAGAAATTTTGTACATAATGGAATGCTTTTCACCTATAAAAAAAAGAATGAAATTATATCATTTGCAGCAACATGCATGAGCCTGGAGGACATTATGTTAGGTTAAATAAACCAGGCACAGAAAAAAAAATACCATATGATATTGGGGAAGCTAAAAAAGTTGATGCCATAGAAGTAGAGAGTTTTGGGGGATTCGGGAGTTGGGGATAGGGAAAGATTTTCTAATGGATACGAGATTACAGCTAGATCGGAAGAATAACTTGTAGTGTTTTAAAACACTGTAGGGTGACTTTAATAATTTATGGTATATTTCAAATAGCTATGAGATAAAATTTTGAATGTTTTCAACACAAAGAAATTATAAATGTTTGAGGTGATGAGTAAGCTATTTGCCCTGATTTGATCATTACATACTGTATAAGTGAATTGAAATATCACTCTGTACCCCATAAATATGTACAAGTATAATGTTATGTGCCAATTAAAAACAACAATAATTTTAAAGCAGAGAAAATACCAAGTATAGCTGAGGATATAGAGAACACTGGTGAATGCTGAAGTTAGTATACAATGGTGCAATGTTTATGAAAAACATGGCAGTTCCTCAAAAAATTAAACACAGACTTAACATGATTTAGATTTTCATTTCTGGAAATATACACCTAAAAGAAAATAGAAACTCAAAAAGATAGTGTTAGTATAACCATTTTCATAGCAACTTTATTTAAAATAGCTAAATGTTGGAAGCAACCCAAATGCCCATTGACAGTTAAGTGGATAAACAAAATGTGACCTGTACATACAATGGAATATTATTCAACTTTAAAAAGGAAGGAAATTCCGACACATGGTACAGTATGGCACAACACTGAAAACATTATTCCAACTGAAATAAGCCAATCACAAACAGACAAATATGGTATAATTCCACTTATATGAGATACCTAGTATAGTCTAATTTGTGATGACAGAAAATAGAATGGTTGTTGCTATGACAGGGAGAAGGGACAATGGGGAATTATTGTTTAATGGGAATACAGTTCCAGCTTGGAAAGATACTAAAGTTCTAGAGCTGGATGGTAATAATGGTTGCACAACAATGTGAATATACTTGATCCCACTGAAATTAACAAATAAAAATTGTTAATATGGTAAAAAAAAAAACATTTCACTATCTGGATGTCAGTGATGGCCAATGCACCTGATGGTCATGTGACTACTGTCTCAAGCCCTCTTCTGCAAAATTATTATCTTGGCATGATTGTTTTTCAATTAACTGCACACTCCTTTAGTGCTTAGATAGTGTGCTATGGGAAGTCCTGAGGGGGGAGAAAACATAGCCAGGATATGTGCGAATCTCATAGATAGTCACAGAATGAATACCTCCCCATTCCAGAATGGAAGAGATCTGATACAATCAATCTACCACTCCATGGCTACCAAGCATCCTGAAGGGTGAGGCTATTTTGTGGGCTCACCAACAGCCTTTATTGCTTGTAGGTAGTACATTATTCAGCAGTCATCACTAGAGCAACGTTGGAAAGCAGGATCTCATACCTTAGTCCTATGCAGAGCTTCCATTTCTGCTACTCAATTTACTTTGTACATAGGCCTACCACACAAAATGACCAAGGGAAAAGGCATGCTGACATCAACTGATCAAGTCACCATTGGGTATCTCATGTCTTTTTCTTAGGGTTCTCTTGTGTGTGCTGGTGAATACTATAAACTTTTCACACCCTGGTCAATACGTGTGCCTCTAGACTACATATCCCTAACCATCCAATCAGCTAAGCAATTTCCTGCCATTTGTAATTCCATATCTATTCTTACTGGGGACCACTTCTCTCTTCCCACAAGGTAGACTACTGAGTGCACTACCTAAAATAAATTTAGAGTCATCTTTGGGTGAGGGGATAAGGATACAGCTGTCCATTTGTGGCATGCACAGTGTATTAAGCTGTCTCATCTCTGAACTCGCTCTGATTCCTTCGCTTTAACTAACTTGGTCATTAGGATCCTCTGTGAGGCCACAGATGAGAGCTGAAGAAGAGGTGTCAGTATAGCAGAGATAGGCCGCACAGGATAGGGGGCTAGGTCACTTTACACAGCTTATGTATGCTGTCTGTCCAATGCAGGAAAACTAACTTCCATGTTATGAAGGATTGTTTTCTGAGCTTGTGAGTTGGTGGGTTTGACAGCAGCCAGCGTATGACGGGCAGGTCTGGCTGCATGGTCATGTGATGTGTCATAGTTAGATATTCTGTAACCTCCAAGGGACTAGTAGCATGTCAAGAGCTATTATATTTTTTACCCTAGAAATCTAGAGGTTGGTAGTGTGGCTTTTCTTTTGCACTTGACAGAAATTTCAGATGACGCTTTTCTACCATAGATATCTATCATAGTTTGGGTCTGCCAGATCACAGAGTCTAAACTGCTAAGCTGCCTGCATAATCAGCTAGACCTGCTGCAGAGCCATTTCTTACTCTGAACTCAATTCAAAATTACCCGTCTTCTGCACACCTATTAAGTAGGTAAGAATAGTATTCTCAAAAGTATCATATTCTAAATCCTAATGGTAAGAAGATCTACCAACCGCTCAGCTTCTTTCTCAGAGACAGACAAGGATTGCAAGGTACTACAAACTGATTTTATTACTTTAAAGGGGATATCCTGGAACGTCCTCGACAATTCAACTCCTAAAATCTTAACCCAAGTGGCAGGTCTTTGAATCTTTGGAAGGGTTATATCCATCATCTAGAGAAGATATATCTTCCCAGGACATCCAGATTAGATGCCATTTTATTCTCATCAGATTTAATTACCGTGATGGCATTGATAGAGTGGTTCTATGACATGTTCATAGGAATGCCAGATGGGTCTAGATTCTGTCATACTATGTTGTAACAGAGTGAAAAATAATGAACTTAGCATTGGGGCAGGACCATATAGTTGTCTGTACAATGTGAATGCTATCGCATATAATTTTCCACACTGATGGGTATGGAAATTATATTTGTCCAGAGAAAGTTTATTCTAGTGGCCAAGATTGTGTTGGTTGGCTCTAGTAAAAATTCCTTATCCAGCACAGCAGCTGCAACTGGGACTACTATTTGATTATGTTTGTGGTATCCCACTTTCATCTGTCATTGTCCATTTTGCAAGTGCCAAACTGGTGAGCAAAATGAGAAATATGAGAAGACAAGATTCATGCATCTTTTAGGACTTTTTGGGTGAACCTAATTTATGTTATTCCCTAGAATGCAATTATTTTTATTTTACTCATAGTGAAGACAGTAAGTCAGTTTTAAGGTACTTTATTTAGCTTTTTCTGTTACAATAGATCTAACTCTTCAGGCAAGGAAAGAAAACGGAGTCATTTTCCAATTTCTAGGTAAATGCAATCTAATTATATATTCAGCAAATTACTACCAGGTAGGTCCATGCTTCTAGTGGACTCACTGTGAGATGGACCTACATAAAGACTCCTTTAATACCTGACTCCCATATATCCTTAGTCCAATAGGGGAACTATGCTAGCACTTTGGATTCCCAGGTATTTGTATCAACTCTACCCTTGTAATCAAGGGTTCTCAAAAGATCTGAAAAGTTCCTTTTCCTCGTGTATAGTTGCCTAATAATATAGTTTTGGGTCCATTTTCAGCAGAGTTCTTGCATCTCTACTACATTTGGAGAGTTATTGGAATAATCAATACTACACACACTTACTAGAGTGTTTAAAGGATGTTTCTTCATGAGAACCCAATCTTTTCTTGGACTAGTTCTCTCTTTCAGTCAATAGGTCTGAAAACTGGAGAAAGGATTAAGACTATCATGGTAGCAATTGAGTGCAGTCTTACTCTCATTCAATATTAACCACTTGTGATTACACATAAACAATACTGTTATTGCTTACTTGTTTACATTGCTTACTGGAACACCAAATTATACTATCCATCTCTGTAGATTCTAGCAAGTCAAAAGCCCCAGCTATCATTCTGAACCTGTTGCTCATTATGGTAATTATACCCACCTTATTTCTATTTGTAAATGCTGCCACCCGGCCTTTGAATTGCTACCTATGATCATACCATTTGCTACCAGGATGACTAACTCTGTAATAGCCTCTCCTACCATTAATTCTGGTCTACCAAGTAATAGGCATGACAAGCCCACTCAAGGAAGCTTATGCTTCTCTCGCCACTGTGTTTGTTTTTACCTTAGGTAAAGAACAACTAAGGCTTTCCTGATATCCCTTTAACTGTTCATAAATACAATTTGCTATCATAAAAGATTTTAATCTCGGCCAAGCATGGTGACTCACGCCTGTAATCCCAGCACTTGGGAGACCAAGGCGGGTAGATCACCTGAGGTCAGGAGTTCGAGACCAGCCTGGCCAACATGGCAAAACCATGTCTCTATTAAAAAATACCAAAAAAATTAGCTGGGCGTGGTGGTGCAGGCCTGTAGTCACAGCTACTCAGGAGGCTGAGGCAGGAGAATTGCTTGAACCTGGCAGGTGGAGGTGGCAATGAGCTGAGATTGTACCACTGCACTCCAGCCTGGGTGACAGAGTGAGACTCCAACTCAAAAAAGTAAAATAATCTCAGCAAAGTTGGAGGCTTTTCCTTACAGAGTAGCCCCATGATAGCGTCAAAATGATGGGAGCCTTTTGTGCTCTTCCATAGTCTTTCATGACAGTTCTCATACCTCTACTTCTTTAATGTGAGCCATTGCTTTTCTCAAACTTCTCAGAGCCACTCCGCCTGTAATAGAACACAACTTGGGATTCTTGCCAGGATATTAAACCCTATGTCATGGCAGAGTGACTCTATATTAACAAACATTCTCTTATTCACCTTTACATTTTACTTCCTTAGGAGACATACCTAGTTCTACTCTCTCAGGTACATGATAGCCAGGTCTTACAGCTTCTTCAGTATATGATCCTTCTCTTTCTTTAGCAAACCCAGAACTTGCCTAGTAAAATCGCGTAGAGATTTAACCCTAGTTATTGGTCTAAGAAAGAAGAGATGAAGGCAGATTCCAAGGAAGGAAGCATTATCTTACAAGATACCTTCTTACTGGACATTTGTATAGTTCTTAAGCAAGGCACGTTTCTACCTTTGAACTGAGGAAGGGAAACAGTTAAGTGAATTGTTCCATCCATTGATATTATGCAAATGTATCTAAACTTGATTTAGTATTTATGATTTTGTTAATACCCTAATCTTGTCATTTTCTCTCTTTAAATGTTAGAGATATGGTTTGAGACAGGGCATTCTTTTCTACCTGTGTTACATTCCAGATTAACACAGGTAAAGGCTTGGCAGCTACATTCCATAATGAGCAATGAGTAGAATTGAGGTTCGTCAGCCAGTAAGTAACCCAACTCTAGAATCTCATCCATAGAGCTTACTTTGGAGGACCAATTTTGTTTTTCCTTCCATTATCCAGCACTCTTCGAATGCACTCCTGTCCTACCCTCCCAGTTCCTGCCTTTACAAGTTGACCAGTTTTTGCAGCTCGTTTGCCATGTAATCTATTTCCTTAATCTTGCTCAGTTGCTTCCTATAGTTATATAACCCTAAATACTGGTGTGGTAGAGGGAAGGGAAGAGTACCAAATGTCTTAGTTTGGGTTTCCAAGAAACAGAGATTGATAAAAGTATTAAAGTGCCTGTCACTTTATAATAAAGTGTGTTTCAGGAAAACCTGCAACCGAGGAAATGAAAAAAGGTAGAGAAGGGAAAAGAGCTTGGCAAGGATTCAGTTTCAGGTAAAGCCTTGCTAGAGTTGCCTCTACCTGAGCAAGGAAATCTAGGCTCTTGTATGTCCATATTAGTGAGCCATTAGCTATCACTCATCCCAGGCGTGGGGGTTGGGTAAACAAAATTTCCCAGACTAAGGTGGCTCTCATTAGTTGTGGCTAATTCTTTAGTGAAGATAGGATAGGTTTGGAAGAGGAGGAGGAGCTGGATATGATACTCATTTCTTACAGTTTCTGGGAGCTGGATGCACTTATCCTTTAAAAAAGATCCTTAAAAGTTACATATTTTAAACATGTAATTCTATTTTTTTTCTACTTATATTATCTAGCAATGTAACTCAGAAAACTGCTTTACTTCTTTTTAGCTCTTGTATCTAGAAATGAGGGGAACTGACTGAATGTTAGCTAGGGCTTAGTGACATCTAACATTCTTTTTCTCAATATGGAGAAAAAAGTACCTTACTTAAGTCTTCTTTTAATGAACTTATAAGATAATGATTTGAAAGATAGCATTTAATCTATAAAGTTGTATACATATGCAAAATATTTCTAATTACATAATCATTAATTGACCAAAATATCCATTATCAATTTATACTAATAAATAATACAAAAAAATACAAAGTTGCAACTGTATTACATATGTCTGCATCTAGGCATATTACACGAAGGATTATAATAGAGGATGCATATGTTAATCACAGCAAGATTTCTCAACCTCAGCACTAGTAATATTTTGGGCCAGATAATTCTTTGTTGTAAAGAGTTGTCCTGTGCTTTGTTGGATGTTCGGTAACATCCTTAGCCTTTACCTACTTGATACTCCCAGTTGAAAATTGTTGGCTTAGAACAAAAGCATAACAACATATGTCACCTTCTTCTGCAGCAGACTACTTGGGTAGTCAAAAGAGAGTCCAGACTTCTGTATGAGACAATACTAAGGAGTTCAGAATAAAATTAAAATGTTTCCTTTTTAAATTATTTGAAATCCAAATTAATACCTGTTGTTAGTTTCCATGGGAAGCCTAACTAAGATATATATTAATATGCATTTTTAATTGAGAATTTCTCTGGCTTTGAGCTGAAGTAGATATACCAAAGAGATTGGCACTGAGATTTCAGAAAATGTGTAATTCACAATGTCTGTATTGTATTACTCAGGGTGGAGTGCAGAAGCAGAAGGCCTGAATGATTCAACAGGTCACCCAAGTAATGTGGAGAAATGCAGTGGTAGACTGATAGTCTAGGGATGGCAGAGCTAGATGTGCTCCAGCAACTAGCAAAAAAGAGGAAGTATGCCATATTCTGAATAATGCTGAAATTCTCATCTATTGTGTTCTACCTTTCTTTGAAAGCCTACTACTTAGAACCGACTAAAGGTGGTACAGTTCTAATGAGCTAGAATTTGTTAATTAAGTGGGGAGTTTTTCAACACCAACTCTCCAATATGGCCATTGAAAGGATGGAAGCATCTGAGCTATGGAGAAAAGTCATTGCAACATACAGACTTTGCAGAGCAGCAAAATCAAAAGTAATCCAAGCAGCTTATTCAGAATCAGAAAAGACAGGAGAATTAGGCACCTCAATGAGCTGACTCAGAAACAGGCACAAATCATAACTCTTTTTCTCTAAATATTCTAGGAAGAGAAGAATCCTTGAAAGTCTATGATTTCTTATACCTAAGGGAATATGTATCAGGAGAGAGGTGATGGTGGTGGTTGACAGGAGACAGATGCTGAGATTAAAGCAGTTTTCCTTGAAATCCGTTATCAGGAGATACGAAAATACCAATTTTAAGATTGCCTGTTTCATTTTGGGGCCAGTCCTCCTCTTTAGTCAAACTTTGTACCCCTGGGCTGTATGTTATGACAGTTGTCACACCCCCCACCGATCCAAACAAAGAATGTCTGGAAGAGCTCAATTTAATTCTGTAATTGCAACAGAAAGAAACAGATGAAAAACATAGAAAATGCTTGGTTGCCATTTGCCAATTTAGGCAACTACTCTGATATAATATCTACTGTTCAAGCAAATACTAATCATCTATGTATCTGAGTACTAACTTAAAGAAATGTACTTTTAAGTTTCTGATAAAACCCTTATGAGCACATGTCACATTCTTCTGCTTGACTTTATGTCACATCTCTTCCTTTCCCATTATATTTTGACTCAGACCCATTCTTCTCCCTCAAGGCAGAGATCAGCCTGACCTATTTTATTTAATTGCCATTTGGATTTCAGGGGATTTTTCATTTTGAAAAGTAGGGTTTTTCTAATGGAAGGTATTTCAGTTAAATGTACTTTGAAAATTAAACAATTGAGGTGAACTAGTTATATAATGAGTTCCACTAAACAAATTCTAATATGAAAAACAAGCAAAAGTAAAAAAGAATTTTCATCATGTGTCAAAATCTAAGCAGTTTCAATAAAGCTAATTAAAAATCTTTCTCATTTTCACAGTGGGTGATAGTTTCAATCAAGACTCTAATAACTCTTTCAAAAAATTATTAAACTATAAATGTGTTTTTATATCAAGTATCAATTTTCAGGTTGATTTAGCTACAAAAGTGTATGATTTTAAAGTAAAAAGTTATTTGTGCTCATCAAATGAGTCATAGTAGAGGCATTAACACACTGCCTCTTTTAAAGTATATTCAAATATTATAGTTTTAGATTATACTATATAATCTGTATATAAAAGTATATATAGATATGCATTTAGATTAAAGTATACTCAAATATTATAGTTTTAAGGAGAATTTTGAATACCTATCTAGGATGCTAAATTAGATGTGTTTTATTTTTGTTGTAGGGATATCAGATTCTTGCATGTGTTACATTATATGCCACTACCACGTCATTGCCACTGTGCACTGAACATGAAGCCAGGTAAACATTGAGAGGAGGAAACCTATAAGCACTTGCTCTCTGAGTTATGTTGATTTAGCCTTCATTGCTCTCAAATCCTCACTTTAGAACAAAGCTTCCTTGTTCATTAATTGTGAGCAGAGCTTCCCACTGCTTCCTCTGAGTAGGTTGTTTTTACTCTGTGCTTCAGTTTCTAACCTCTGATAATCCAGCCTTTGGTGATATTATGAAGGTTTAATAGTAATGGTTTAATAGTAAGGACATTTTTAAATTTTCAGATGATTCTTATATTGTGCTGAATTTAGCTCACGCACAGTAGCTATTCTTCCTTTTTCTATCCCTAGTGTTGTACTTTAATGCACTCATTCATTTCAAACGTATTTATCAAAGATGAACTCTGTGCTAGGTGCTGTTCAAAGAACAACATCAAATACTGACAGAGAACATTACTATGTGTCATCTTTTCAAATATTTGAGGACATTTGCCTATTTTTTTCATGTTAAAGTTGAAAGTGTGTGTCAACCATTTTCTGTTGATTTTACCTCTTAAACAGCACTAATTCACATGTTTATTTATCTTCACTGCCAGTCTTAGTGAAAGCTTTCTAGTTATTCTTGCGTATACATAAGGTTCACTAATTATCCGTTCAATAAGGATAGTAATCCCTAAAATATGCAAAGCTGATAAATTTTCTCCCTGGTTAGCCTCTATAAACAGATTTTCTTTGCAGCACAAATATAATCTATAACTTTTATAAAACGTTGTACAAATAATCTGCTTGATCTGACCCTTGCATACATTTTCAACATCAGTTTCCACTATTCTCCCTTTGGGCATATGACTATTCATTCAGATATGAAGGATTCTGAGCTGTTTCCTGCCTCCCGGCCTTTGCACATGCACTTCCTCTCTCTGTTTTTTCACTTCATCCTACTCTCTTCTGGGAAAACTACTCACCATTTTTCAGGAATGACCTGAAAAAAAAGCTGACTCAAACCATCCCATGGCAGAAATTGCTAGCTGTTTATCAAAATCCATTTATTCTTCTGAACTATTTGCTAGACATGTAACTAAGTGAAACCGAAATGGAAGGGATGTGTGTTACTATAGGGAAAAGGCTTTTATGAAGTAGTGTGTCTCTTACAGCTCTCGTTTTCCTCTCCCTGGATTCACGTAAAAACAAGGCCCAGTAGAATTGCAGAATCACTTGGAAACTGGCTCAGTGAGATCTGACCGAATGGAGGAAAGCCATACCTTAAAGAGTACATCTTCCATGAACTACTAAGCAAGTTTAGTGCTACAATGCTTTATGATCATCTTCTGTTGCCTATTTTCCTTTCTGATCATATTTTAAATATTCAGTAGTTGACATTATCATTGCCAAGCACAGTTGAAGACAGAAGAGAAAAATAAACAGAGTCACAAGACTTGTGTTATACTTATGGAGGGGTAAAACATAAACAAACCAACACATATTTACCATTGCTGGTATAAAAAGAGAAGAATAAGGTGGTTAAGAAAGCTAATTATGGAGGTAACATTACCAAAATTGGCAAAATGGGAAAGTCCAGAGCTCAGTCCGTCCTCAAACGCAACTAATGAGCTGGCAAAAATCAATAGAAGTGACTTTCCAGAACACTGGAATCTAATTGAAACCTTACTCCAAACAGGGGATGGCTTGAAAACAGCTGTTGCTTTGTGCTGAGTGCACTGTCCTGGTTTAAATAGCCTGACTACCAAACTCCATACACAAGATTGACAGCAGCAGTGAGGATGGCAGCTGGAATTCTATTTCCTCAGCCAGTGCCAGAGGAAACAGACCCTGTTCTTTTATTTTTTTATAATTATACTTTAAGTCCTAGGGTACATGTGCACAACGTGCAGGTTTGTTACATAGGTATACATGTGCCATGTTGGTTTGCGGCACCCATCAACTCGTCATTTACATTAGGTATTTCTCCTAATTCTATCCCTCCTCCAGCCTCCCACCCCCCGACAGTCCCCGGTGTGTGATGTTCCCTGTCCTGTGTCCAAGTGTTCTCATTGTTCTCATCCACCAATGAGTAAGAACATGTGGTGTTTGGTGTTCTGTCCTTGTGATAGTTTGCTGAGAATGATGGTTTCCAGCTTCATCCATGTCCCTGCAAAGGATATGAACTCATCCTTTCTTATGGCTGCATAGTATTCCAGGCAGTATTCCATCCATGGTGTATATGTGCTACAATTTCTTAATCCAGGTAACAGACCTTATTCTGAAAGAATTGTAGTTGAGGCCTCAGTCTGCCTGGTGGCTCCTCAAATCCATGTGCAAAGTCTTCCCTTTGCTTTGCCAGACATGGGGTCTTCCCAGGGCTGGATAACTTTCTGGGCAGCTGTGGCTAAAGACTTTGAAAGATACAGGTATTGGCCTTACCAGCCTGGGGCAAGAACACATCATTTTTTATTTTCAGAATTACTTTGGCTATTCAAGTTTATTTTCATTTCCACGTACATTTTGAACCAACCTATTGATTTTTGCCAAAATACTAATAGAATTTTAGGGAAATTGTGTTAAATCTTTACATCATTTGGGGAAAAATTGACGATGTTACTTCTAATAATGACAATGGTGTATAGCTCCTTTTATTTGAATCTTCTTTAATTTGTTTTATTATCCTATTATAGATTTTAGTATAAAGCTCTTGAACACATTCTGTTAGATTTGTACCTATATAGTCCATTTTTATTACATTGTTTTAATTGTATCATTTATGATATCTCAACAACCAAATTTTCATTTTTGTTTTATAAAAATGCAGTGGATTTTTGCATTTATCTTATATGGTGAAATATTGTTAAAATCACATATTAGTTTTAGTAGCTCGTTGATAAATTCTTTGAAATATTTTCTAAGTTGATTCATGTTCTCTGTGAATATAGTTTTATTTCTTCCTTAACAAACTGTACAATTTTATGTTGTTTATCTGCTCATTGCACTGACTAGAAACTTTAGTATGTTAAAAAATAATTGAGCATAGTGGATGTAGGTGATTTTGCTCACAAACTTGGGGAAAAATAATTAGGTCATTGACCATTAAGCGTAATTGTAGCTATAAAATTTTAATAAACTTTTATTTTATAATAGTTTGAGATTCTCAGAAAAATTGCAAATATAGGACAGACAGCTCTTTTGTACCCTACACAGTAGGGTACAAAATTATGAGGAATGCTGTCATACATTTCTCATAATTTATGATCCAATATTGATGTATTTATTTTTCCAATTAAAAAATGATGTTTTCTGATTTGGGTATTAGAGTAGTGCTGATATTATATAATAATTAGGGGAGAGTTTGCTCTTATTCTATTTTCTTGATAAATATACCCACTGAAATCAACTGGGCCTGGAGATTTGATTCTTGGAAATACTTTAACTAAAAATGCATTGTCTTATATATAATAAAGACTATTCATGTCAAATTATTTTCCTCGCATGAACATTGGGATTCATAGCTCTAAAAAATTGCCCAATTTTATCTAAGTTGTAGGTTTATGAACATTAAAGAAATAATGGCTCATTGTTTTTAAATTTTCTCTATGGTCTACAGTGGTATCCATTCTCTGATTGTTTGGGAATCTGCGTCTTTATTTTTTACCTGATTTGTCTGCCTAGACATTTTTCAAGTTATTAATAATTTAAAGTGGGGTTTGAGGGTTTTTTGTTTTATTGATTTTCTTATCTATTTTCAATTCACTTGATTTTCATTTATTTCTTTATTATTTCATTTATTTTGATGTCTTTGGGTAGACAGCATTCCCATACCTTCTCTTTTGCATCCTTTCTAACAAGAAGTCTGCTGTATTTCATATATTTGTTATTTTGTGTGCAATTAATCCCTCCTCTTCTCCTTTATGACTTTCTCACCAATTATACTGTGGTATTTTTAAGAGTCTTTCTTTTTCTTCTTTTGCTATTTATTTTGCTTAAGTTTATCTGTGTATTTGGGATGTGTGATTTGATAGCTCACTAATTTAGGAAATTTTTCAACCATTATCTCTTCAAATAGTGAATAAAGTATTTTTCTCTATCTTTTTCTATGCCAAAAAGTATGCTATATTATTTGGCATTTGCCATAGCTCTTAGATGTTTTGCTTTATATTTTTTCTATCACTATTTTTCTTCTTTAATTTTATTTTTGTAAATTCTATTTGCCTATATTCAAGTAAGTTGATTCTTTAATTGGCTAAATAAGCATTTATTAGCCTGCCAAAATTATTCTTCATTTCTATTAGTATAATTTTTTAGTTCTAGCATTTTTATTTGTTCTTTTGCTTATAGTTTCCTTCTCTCTGCAAAAACTCTCTATCTGTTTATATATGCCATTGAAATTTTCCACTTCTAACATATTAATTCTTGCTATTTAAAATGTTCTAGCTGATTATTCCAACATCTACTCAATCTCTGATTGCTTTATTTTATTATCCTTTTTTACCTTTACAATGGGTTTTTATCTTGTGTTTTTTGTATCATAAACCCTTTCTGAATGCTAGATATTGTAGGGAACACTCGAAGTTGAGATAAATTATATTTATAATTTCAAATATTCACACCTCTCTTGCTGCTATGTCACTGATGTAGGGAGTTGAAATATTATTATTCTTCTTTTTCTGTTTTCTTTTTTTTTGAGTTGGTGGAGTCTTACTCTGTCACCTAGGCTGGAGTGCAGTGGCATGATCTTAGCTCACTGCAACCTCCACCTCCCAGGTTCAAGCAATTCTTCTGCCTCACCCTCCCAAGTAGTTGGGACTACAGGCACGTGCCACCATGCTCGGCTAACTTTTGTATTGTTTAGTAGAGATGGGGTTTCACCATTTGGACAGGCTGATCTCGAACTCCCAACCTCGTGATCAACCTGCTTCGGCCTCCCAAAGTGCTGGGTTTACAAGTGTGAGCCACAACGCCTGGCCAGGAGTTGAAATATTCTAATCATTTCTAAACCTATGTTTTCTGCTTCATCCTGTTATGGTTATTATGAGTGAAACATGGTCTCAGTGTCCTCTAGTGTTTTTTTTTTTTTTTTTTTTTTTTTTTTTTTGAGACAGAGTTTAGCTCTTGTTGCCCAGGCTAGAGTGCGATGGCATGATCTTCACTTATCGCAACCTCTGCCTCCTGAGTTCAAGCGATTCTCCTGCCTCAGCCTCCCAAGTAGCTGGGATTACAGGCATGCAGCACCATACCCGGCTAATTTTGTATTTTTAGTGCAGACGGGGTTTCTCCATGTTGGTCAGGCTGATCTCAAAACTCCCGACCTCAGGTGATTCACCCGCCTCAGCCTCCCAAAGTTCTGGGATTACAGGTGTGAGCCACTGCGCCTGGCCTCTAGTGTTCTTATGATTAAAGTGTGGCTGCTTTGTTGACATTGTCACTCAATATTCTTATTGCACCCTCACCTTTAGGACTTTTCTGTGTTTTTCCTCAGAGAGTGTCTTTGTTTATGCTATTGTTCCTCCCCTAGTTGTAGATAGTAGCTGCTTTTTTCAGTGAGTGCTTGCCTGCTGGAGAAAATGTAAGATCAACAAGAAAGGCCCATTTCTGAGACCAAGAAAAACAAGGTATACTATAAGCTAAATATGCTCAGGACAACTAAGAATATCCTCATCACCCACTGCCAGGCTGAAGTAAATTATATGTATGCCTGCAAATGGCCACACCCTCAGGATAAAAATATTTTTTGTCCTCTTTCATACCTTTTTTTTTTTTTTTTTTTTTTGAGATAGAGTTTTGCTGGGAGTGCAATGGAATGATCTCGGCCCACCGCAGCCACCACGTCCCAGGTTCAAGTGATTCTCCTGCCTCAGCCTCCCGAGTAGCTGGGATTACAGGCATGCACCACCACACCCAGCTAATTTTTTGTATTTTTAGTAGAGACTGGTTTCTTCATGTTGCTCATGCTGGTCTCAAACTCCTGACCTCAGGTGATCTGCCCGCCTTGGCATCCCAAAGTGCTGGGATTACAAGCATAAGCCACTGCACCCAGCCCTCTTTCATACTTTAAAAAACAAAAACAATAACACTATACCTTGTTGTCCTCCATATTTGTTGCCCTTTCACTTTCAAATTTAGGCTTTTGTCTTCAGAAGCAGAGTTTTGTCAAGGCTTTTTGCCTCTTCCCTTGTGGCTGCTGATAACCTTCTTCCAGGCCTGTACCAGGTAGTTGGGTTTATCCTACCTTTTACTCATCGCTCAGACTAACTTCTCTGTGCCTTATGGAGTTTCATGATGAATAGCACAAGAGTGCCTGCAAAATCTCCAACATGTCTGCAGCTCTCATGTTAAGCTACAATTCAGTCTTTAGCAATAAACTGAAAATTGTAACGGAAATTTTCTTACTTTTGAAACAGACATATTAATCCCATCAAAAAAATTTTAAAATCAACATAGAAATCGACATTTCTAGTGTTAAAACTTGAAAAGTACATTTGTTTTATCTGAGTTCTTTCCTCTGGAAAAGACCCTCAGGACTTGCAAAAGGTATCAAAGAACTAAAACTCACCAGCTTATCACATCCAGACAGTGAGATGCCAGGCCCTGCATTTGCTTCCTACCCCTCCCGAGTGCCTGTTTTCCCCTACGTAGTTGCATTTCTTCCCTGCTATATAAACCTCTATGTTTAGTCAGTCAGGGAGATGGATTTGAGACTGATCTCCCATTTCCTCTGCTGCAGCCCCCAATTAAAACCTTCTTCCTTGGCAATAATTGCTGTCTTAGTGATTGGCTTTCTGTACAGCAAGCAGCAGGACCAAGACTCAACCCCTGAGTTTCAGTAACAGATTTTGGTTCCCTGACAGAAACCTGTTGCTTGTGGCTCAGCTGTCATGGGCTGGGAGTTTCAGAAGCCCTCCTGAGCAATGTTGTGGGTCCAGACAACAAGATCTGCTGCTCTCAATTTGGGAAATTTTAAAGGAATTTCCTCTTGCAGACTAACAAGCCCAGCTGACGGACAGAGGGAAGCACTCTGAGTGTTTCAGTATGGACACTTGGGGGCTTGTTTGTAATTGTGTGTCGTGTGTGTGTCCAGGCAAGTGAGTGTGTTTTGTGGCTACCAGACAGTGCAATCTGCTCCTCTGAATTTGGAAAATTCTGAAGGAATTTCCATTTACAGGTTGAAAAAGCCCAACATATCGAGAGGAATGCACCCTGACTGTTTCAGTTTGGACACTCTTGGAGATTGTCTGTTGCTACAGAAGTTGAATTGCGTTTTGGTGATTGTGTGTGTGTGTGTGTGTGTGTGTGTGTGAATATAGGTTATGAGAAGTTAGAATTCACTAAACTGATATTTTTTTGTAATGCTGTCTGGCCCCAGTATTCTTTGGAATTTGGAGTTTGTTGTTGAATTAAAAAGTGAGATGGATTTCTATGTCTTCAGGCTTTTATGTTGCTGTTCTAAGCAAGGTTGGGCCTCTTTATTAGGGTCCAAGTGATATTCTTCTGTGGTGCTGTTTGGCTCCAGTGTTCTTTGGAGTCTGGGAAAGTTTGGTCATCAAAAATTAAACTGTCATGGAAACAGCTTTACCAAAAAGTTTAGTTCACAGCCTTCATTGGATAGCCTACTGGGGTGAAAAAAATATGTAGCCATGTAAACTGGTGAGTTTGTATGGCTATCTCATGGCTACAGTTCTGAGATAAAAGCCATCGGATCTTTGTTTTTATGTGTGTATACATTCTATATGTATTTATGTATATACATTTATTATGTTAAATGTTGTATCTACCAAATTGGCTTATAAATGAAAGATCATTCATAAATTAAGTAAGCTTAAAGTATTTTTCAAGTCCCCGTGACATAAGTAAACCTTTAATAAACAATCTGGCTTTAAAATTATTGATAAAATATAAATAGAAGTATCTTCAGAATTGTCAGCATACATCTTTGTCTGGTTTATATTTGTCTCTGCTAGATATTTTGAGGTATCAGGGTTTGGCATAGAAGGTTATAAAATGATAAACCCAGCCAAAAAGAACTAATCTTGGTTTATGTCTCTTATTTGACAAATGAGACTAATTTAATGCTGTTAGCTGAATCTTCTGCATTATTGCCAAAAATAATTCTGTATTCAATGTTAAAGTTCTTACTTAGGTGAGCATTTGGTGTTCACTGGCTATAAAAAAATTATTAACAAGGAAATAGCTAACTTTAAATGAAGACAAGTTGTGTCCAATATCACAGTTTTCAAAAGTAACTAGAACTTAAAAATGAAAAAACATGAGTGCATGTAAGTGAGATAAATGTTGTAGCTAAACTTTTTGTGTAATTTAAAATCTTAAACTTGTTTTGGATTTTATAATAGATGCTCATTGGATATCTGGGGCATTTACAATTAAGAAAAGTTTATGAGATGGAGAAATATGTTTCTAAAAATTGTGGAATGGTTCCCATCAATAAAATGCTAATATCTAATAGTCAGTTCAGGTTTTCTTACTTCCTAGGTTTTCACTAAAATTTGTGGTTACTAAGGATAAGAATTATATATTCTGGTTAATATAATATAATATAATATAATATAATATAATATAATATATATTAACCAGAATGTATAATTCTGTATATAAAATATGCCAATCATGTGTTTTTATAGAGAAAAAGAATCACTTTACTAATTTATAAGTTATCAAAAGGTTAATTCAAATTATGTATTAGAAAAGGCTATTTATAAAACAGGGTAGTAAGGAACCAGTAAATATTGAAGAGAGATATAAACACAGTTATGGATATGAAGATGTGTTTTTGGTAAGGAAAGTTATAAAGAAAAACGTATAGTTTTGCATGGGAAAAGATCATGTGTGGTGAATTCTCCTCAAGTAAAATGACTGGATGACTGGTTGTTTATTTAAAAAAAAAAAAGAAAAGAAAAGAAAGAAAATTTAGGACAAAACAGAAAGTTGAAGCATATCATAGATGGTCTGTGTAAGTCATATGCAGTTTTTATCCTGTTTCTCCATGTGTCTATATTCATGCACTTAACAAAGAAAATAGAAAGTGGAAAAAGTTTAGGTAATAAGATATTATCTAAAGCCTGATAGAAAATTGGAGAAATTTGGTTGATTAATATTGCTTATAGTTAAGGCTCTTTGTCTTGATGAAGGTAAAATAAGAAATATAATAAATAAATACATTGGCAGTTTGGCATTCTTTTTTAATATAATTAAACATGCAGCTAGATTTAGCGTGGAGCCAAATTTCTCATAAATACTTGCATTGCTTCACACTATATTTGCTATTCTGCATAGATAGTGCTAGCACTAAGGTACTTACTGATCATGTATCTAAAATGAATTACTTAATTGCACAAAATAAATAGTGTTATTGATGGACTTACAAGTCATTAAATTGTGTATCAGGAACAAAATATCCACCTTGTGTTTTATTAGGCCCTGGGTGACACTTCAGTTTCTCAGGTAAACTGAGTAGGGGGAAAAATTGGGGGTTCATTTCTTGTTTATTTGTTTTTGCTTCTAGTTTTATGTGCTGATTGTTCTCCCTTGAGTTTTACTTATATATACATATATAAAACCATTCATTTATTTTAGTTTCCAATAAAGGCTTTTATTGGGTTCTACGAATAGTCATTTTGTTTCCTATGCATTTCCAGCAGTTCACAATTTGCTCTATTTTTGTTTTGTTTTGAGATGGGGTCTCACACTGTCACCAGGCTGGAATGCAATGGTGCGATCTTGGCTCACTGCAACCTTCAACTCCCTGCTTCAAGCGATTCTTCTGCCTCAGCTTCCCAAGTAGCTGGGATTACAGGCACATGCCACCAAGCCCAGCTAATTTTTGTATTTTTAGTAGAGATGGGGTTTCACCATGTTGGCCAGGATGGTCTCGATCTCCTGACCTCGTGATTCCCACACCTCCACCTCCCAAAGTGATGGGATTACAGGTGTGAGCCACCATGCCCGACCAATTTGCTCTGTTTATCTAAAGTTCATAAGTTACTTTTGTCAAGCCTCCAAAAATTGATAAAGGACACCAGCTATTTAAAATTTGGTTGGTTTTGCTTAACTCTGATTATCTAGAGAGCCACAAGAGCTTTAATGTTCCTAGCAAAAAAAAAAAAAAAAAAAAGGACTTTTTTCTACAAGTTCTGAACAGAGATAGCACATTATTTATTTTGTTATTTGAAAAGGTGGATGATAATTAAAATGTTTAAATGGTGTTTATTTCCAGGTTATTCAGTCTAATCAATAATTGGAGTTGATTTTCTGATATTTTCCTTCAGATAACGAAGAAACACTGTGACATGGGTACAAACTTTTAATGGTTGGTCTCATCCTTAAGGAAATTATATTGAATGGGATTAATCTCAAACTAATTTAGTTGTGGTGACCATTCTTAAATTAAGTGACATTCACTTGGATTAAGTAGTAATAAGCATATTGAGACTTTCTAGTGATTTTTGATCCCAAGCCATTTGTCAGTGATGGGCCTTTATGTGTACACTTGAAAACAAAATGTGTACAATTGTTGCACTAGTTTGAAGATATTAGTGGCAAAAGTTACCTAATCAGTTGCCAGTACTGTATCTATAAATCAATTTTGGAAATGTGTGATCATGCTCTTTTAAATAGCCAAAAATAAGTTACTGTGTGGTTGTTCTTACTTTGTTTCTGTTTTGTAATATAATATTTAAGTGGAAGGACGTTATTTCTCCTCATATTTAATTTCTAACTGATATTTGCATTTACTGTTTTTTAATGATGGGGAGAAAAGTTAGTTGTCTTACTGATGCAGGATTTTTCTCAGACCCTATGACAGACTCACAACAGAGGCGTCCCACTCTACTTGGCCCACTACACTCAACCTCTTGCAGGAGGGAGCATGTGAGCAAGTGAGTGTGGGACCTGGCAAGCCAGTCTGGGCAATGACACGGGCACAAACTCTGTGCATGTCCCATGGCCAGACCAGACGTGAATATGTAAGTGTGGAATCTAGCCAGTTGCTCTGGGTGCTAGCAGGAGTGAGCTCCATACGGGACCCTTGGCAGTGCCCAGGTGTGGGTGCCTGCAACCCTGAAGCCCCAGAGGGGGTGTTACAGTGCTCTTTTAGTTCTGCTGTCTGCAGACTGCAGTGTGTTAGCAGCTCAGTTTGCTCCTTGCAGCGGCACCCTAGTGAGGATTCCCATGACCCCAAGGCCCCAGAGAGGGTGTTACAGTGCTCTCTTAGTTACACCATCCATGGACAGCAGTGTGTTAGAAACTCAGTAGGCCCCTTGCCTCATTGCATGGGGTGGCCATCCTCCGCCATCGAGGACAAAGGGCTGGTGTGTTGGCCTTTCTGGATAGCCATACACAGGGGTCCTGAGCTCTTGTGTGATGTCCAAGAAGAATGAGGTTGCACAGACAATTGAAGGGCAGATAATTTTATTAAGCAACGAAAATGGCTCTCCGTGTAGAGGCAAGCTGCAGAGGAGACTGTGTGGGCTGGTCATTTTCCCCCATAGTCAGGTTGTCTCTTCCATAGTCCAGCCATCTCTTCCCTGAAGTCCAGCCATCTCACTGAAGTCTGGCCATCTTCCCCTCTACCAAATGAGTCTGGGGTCTTCATACAGGATGGGGGCCCCACAGGATGGGGGCGGGAGGGCTGTAGGTAGTTTTGGAAAAGCCAACATCCAATTCATAAAAATACATTATGTATGGATAGAGTGGGCAAACAAGAATAGAATTTCTCACTTTGGAGTGTGGGTTTCAGGCATGGATTGAAGGTGGGGTTTCACCGGGGACCCAACCTTGTCTGCCTAGAATTTCTCTGCCTCTTACCTCTATCATTACTTTTATAAGATTGGCAAAAAACCTGTTAATTTTTGATGCTTTTGGTCACAGTTCTGTCATTAGAATGCTAGCAGTTAGGCATATGCAAGGAGTAATCTAACCACTTTAATACAATGAAGTACTGCAGGCAGTCACTACAGGACACCAAATCATAGTGTTTTATTTTGTAATATATTAGACAGAATGATAGGATTTTCTGTAGTATAAATATCCTATTAACTAATCCTTGTGCTATTAAGTTACAGGTCTTTGACTCCTGGGTCTGAAAAAGTCACTGCTAAATCTTGAGCATTGACTCTAGTTGAGTTCTTGTCTTCAGACCCAGGAGAACATGACAATCAAAATGAACTGTTTTCTTGAGACACAGGGCCAGAAATTAAAACCATTCAATTGAGGCCCAAGGACTATTGTAGAAAAGGTGGGCATGTGAGATTGTAAGAACCAGTTTTGAGGGACAACATTAGTTCAGAATTTTTCAATGAATTAAACATTAATATCAAAAGCACGCTGATTCAAGGCCCAAGTCTGGGCTCATGTGTCATAATAATAGGGTTTTCTTGAAGTATTGATCTACTCTTTAATAAAGAATTGTAAAAGGTTATAAAAAGCTTATGGATATCTTACCTTATGATCAAACTGATTTTAATTAAATAGACGTGTTTATAAAATTTTGTTAAAATTAACTTTCACATTAATAATATATCATACAAAGGTAACATTTTTATTTTCACTTTTGAACATAATGTTTGTGTAATATTACTAAGAGATAAAATATTTTTGTTTACCTTTTATGTGAACTGCAGGGAAAAAGTGGAGTGGGGACAGACAGATTTATTTGGCCTCATACTGTCTTTATTAGATCTTATTGTTTGGGAACCTGAATCTCCTCTCTATTAAAAGGTAAACATTTCAGTTTTATCATTTTGGCTAAATGAATGACTATTTTATAGTGATTTGTGATCCTATTTTGTGATTTCAAATGTCTTAATACTTTGATATTTGTCAAACTTCCCAAGAGCAAAATTTCAAGTTCTAAATTCCGTCTTTTTTACCTCAAAATAACTATTTTGGATATTAGGTTTCCTGAAGTCCAAGGGAGATATATTGGTCTTATTAGTTATGTTAGAATTATTCATCAAGCATTATCAAATCTGAGATGGCATTTAGTTTCCTTTAGGTTATATTTATGTAGATGTTTTGTTAATATGTATTCCAAGATTGTAGGATATTCATAAAATTCTGACATGTCTTAATATATGGTGTCAGTAATAATTATGATGATCATGTTAAATTGTTGTATGCCACAGAAATCTAACTTTATTGTCAACTGTGTCTTTTTAACTATGGCTGACTAAAGACTTTTGTCATCCACAATTGTTGTTTTGCTTTGATCCTTCTCAGGAAGACATTTATAATCAGCTGCAGTCCAGGGCTTGCTTCTTTGAGGAAGTTCATGAAAATGACTCCTGAATGCAGATTGCTGATAATTTTGGAGTTTGTGTCATTGTGTGTCTGGAATTGGTGGGTTCTTGGTCTCACTGACTTCAAGAATGAAGCCGCAGATCCTCGCAGTGAGTGTTACTGTTCTAAAGGCAGCGTGTCCCGAGTTTGTTCCTTCTGATGTTTGGATGTGTTCGGAGTTTCTTCCTTCTGGTGGGTTCATGGTCTCGCTGGCTCAGGAGTGAAGCTGCAGACCTTCGCAGTGAATGTTACAGCTCTTAAGGTGGCACGTCTGGAGTTGTTCGTTCCTCCTGGTGGGCTCGTGGGCTCGCTGGCTTCAGGAGTGAAGCTGCAGATCTTCGCAGTGAGTGTTACAGCTCGTAAAAGCAGTGTGGACCCAAAGAGTGAGCAGTAGCAAGATTTATCGCAACGAGCGAAAGAACAAAACTTCCACAGTGTGGAAGGGACCAGAGTGGGTTGCCACTGCTGGCTCGGGCAGCCTGCTTTTATTCTATCTGGCCCACCCACGTCCTGCTGATTGGTAGAGCCGAGTGGTCTGTTTTGACAGGGCGCTGATTGTTGCATTTACAATCCTTGAGCTAGACATAAAGGTTCTCCAAGGCCCCACCAGAGCAGCTAGATACAGAGTGTTGATTGGTGCATTCACAGAACCTGAGCTAGACACTGTGCTGATTGGTGTATTTACAATCCCTGAGCTAGATGTAAAGGTTCTCCACATCTCCACCAGACTCAGGAGCCCAGCTGGCTTCACCCAGTAGATCCTGCACCGGGGCTGCAGGTGGAGCCGCCTGCCAGTTGTGCCGGCACTCCTCAGCCCTTGAGTGGTCAATGGGACTAGGCGCCATGGAGCAGGGGGTGGCGCTCGTCCGGGAGGCTTGGGCCGCACAGGAGCCCATGGAGGGGGTGGGAGGCTCAGGCATGGCGGGCTGCAGGTCCTGAGCCCTGCCCCGTGGGAAGGCAGCTAAGGCCTGGGGAGAAATCGAGCACAGCGCTGGTGGTCTGGCACTGCTGGGGGACCCAGTACACCCTCTGCAGCCGCTGGCCCAGGTGCTAAGTCCCTCACTGCCCGGGCCAGCAGGGCCGGCCGGCTGCTCCAAGTGCGGGCCCGCCAAGCCCACGCCCACCCGGAACTCCAGCTGGCCCACAAGCGCTGCTGGCAGCCCTGGTTCCCGCTCGCGCCTCTCCCTCCACACCTCCCTGCAAGCTGAGGGAGCTGGCTCCCACCTTGGCCAGCCCAGAAAGGGGCTCCCACAGTGCGGCAGTGGGCTGAAGGGCTCCTCAAGTGTCGCCAAAGTGGGAGCCCAGGCAGAGGAGGTGCCGAGAGCGACGGCTGTGAGGACTGCCAGCATGCTGTCACCTCTCAATTGGACAAGAGAGAAAATTTCCAGGGCACTAATTAAAAGGCTTATGTGTTAATGAAGATTGCTAACCATATGAATCAGAGCAGGAGTTGATTAAATGGATTGAACTGATGGAGGATTGAAATAATTTTGTGTTTGAAACATTGATTCTTCAGAGTCTGGATAACTTTTTTCCTTTTGAGCTATTTATAGCCTTTAACAATTGAGTATACTATTATAAACATAATTTGAGGCATTTTTCTCCACTTGCCTAATTTCTCCAGAATTTGTAAATTTTTTGTATTTATGAATATTTTTAATTAATACAACTTCTTTGAATAAGTTCATTAAGAATCTAACAGGATACAAGTGAAGGTACTGGTTATTTGCCCAGGGCTTTGAGTGAAATGATCTTGTGAGATGTCTAGCAAGGCCAATTTAGGAGAGCCTATGTGGACAATTAGTCTTACTGCATTTTGTGTGGGTAATTAGGCCAAGTATATGGGACTGCAGCTTACTTTGCAGGTAGGTTGATCCTGCTGTGATTTGTCTTTGGTGGAAGTGGCGGGCTGGAGAGAGAAAGATTGTGTTTCAGAAGAAAACTAGTCACTCATGCTATGGAGCTTCCCACAATGCCCTCCTCAGCATGAAGAAGCCAGAAAAATTGACAACAGATTCACCATGATTGAAGAATGGATAAATAGAAAAAAGGGGCTGAAACCAACCCAAATGTCCCATAGACTCTTTTTGTTTTTATTTTGATAAACATAGAAATTGACTCTTCTGGTCTTAAATCTTGGAACTGATGCCAGTTTTATCTGGGTTCTTTCCTCAGAAATGGACCCTCAGGACTATTAAAAAGTATCAAAGAACTGACACTTGCATCCAGGCAATAATATGCTGGGCCCGTCATCCATGATTGCTTCCTTACCCCACCTGAGTTCCTGTTTTTTTCATGCATAGTTACATTTCTTCCTTGCTAAGTAAACCCATAATTTTAGTACATCAGTGAAATGGACTTAAGACTAATCTCCCATTTCCTTGGGTGCAGTACCTGATTAGCCTTCTTCTTTGTTAATACTCATCATTTCAGTGATTGGCTTTCTGCGCTGAGAGCAGCAGGACCTAGACTGAAACCCTGGCATTTAGATAACACTTTAATGGCAGCATTCTTTTCCTTCCCCTCTGCCATTAGTGAGCCGGTCCTTGGACTCTATTTCTCATTACATGCATCTATTACTGTTTATTTATTTATTTTTAATTTTATGCTACTACATTCCTCTGTAACCTCAAACCTTTGATAAGTTTAAGAAGTCCTTTTTTTTTTTTTTTTTTTTTTTAAGATTATCATGCCTTTGACGTTGTTATTTCTGTAGAAATAATACCCCTTCCAGCTTTATACTTGCAGGGCTCTCTAGAGGGACAGAACTAATAGGATATATGTATATATGAAAGGGAGTTTATTAAGGATGATTGACATACATGATAACAAGATAACCTCCCACGATAGTCCATCTACAAGTCGAGGAGCAAAGAAACCAGTGGTGGATCACTTTGAGTCCCAAAACCTCAAAAGTAGGGAAGCTGACAGTGCAGCCTTCAGTCTCTGGCCAAAGGCCCAAGAGCCTCTGGCAAACCACTGGTGTAAGTCCAAGAATCCAAAAGCTGAAAAACTGGGAGTCTAATGTTTGAGGGCAGGAAGCAGATAATATGGGAGAAAGATGAAAGCTAGAAGACTCAGCAAGTCAAGTCCTTCCAATTTCTTTCTGCTTGTTTTATTCTAGCCATGCTGGCAGCTGATTAGATGGTGCCCACCAAGATTGATGGTGGGTTTGCCTTTCCCAGTCCACTGATTCAAATCTTAATCTCCTTTGGCAACACCCTCACAGACGTACCCAGGAACAATACTTTGCATTCCTCAATTCAGTCAAGTTGACATTGAATATTAATAATCATACTACTTCTTAGGCAAAAGTTGGAATCCTGATTTATATTTTAACTTATATAATTTCATTTATTGTTATAATATACTCATTTGGGTACTCTCTTGTAGGTTCCTTTATTTTAATAATGTAATTTATATTCTAGGTTTACCAAATTGTCAACAGTTTTAAGAATCTTTTACAAAAACTTCCTCTCACTCACTAGTATGATTCCCATAGAGAGAGAATCTATCAGTCTAAAATACAACTCAATTCTTTTTGTGTTTTCTTTTCTGTCTAATATCTGTAGTGAGTGTTTCATCTTATATTCCTTCCTTTAGCATCCTAAGTCTATAAATTTGCCAGGCACATGGATTACAGAAAGAGCTATTTATCCTTCCAAAACTAGAATCATTTAATTCATTTTAAATTCCCTTAATAAGGCATAAAGTAGTCTGTGCTGATGCCTTCAAATCTAGACATATCTATACTGAATGGTTTTCTGACAACTCTTAGTATTGATTCTGCCACTGCAGCTTTAAAAAGTTCTGTCGATTTTAATTCATCAGGGCTACTTCTGGGAGAGACTTTTCAGTTTGTTTACAAACTCTCTTTCTCTCTTACTCGATCTCTTCCATATTACTCTGCTTTCTAGCAGTACTCCAAGATTTATTATAAGCTTAAAATTTACCTTTATAAAAACTGCTTATTTGTAGAAACAAACAGCAAATATATTTAGAAGCAAAGATAGAACTAGAACAAGACAGACCCAACTTTGCAAACCTAATGTAAAAGCTGGCTAACGTCAGGATAGTAGACGGATGTAAAACTTTTGGGTGTAAATTTACTGATTAATGATGTATTTAAAAGAAAAAAATGAACTTTTGCAATGAGCTAGTTATGGCAGTTAGTATCTCATTCAAGTTGTCAAACGCTATCACCAATAGTAGTAAATGATAATTAAGATTGATCAATTAATATGGAACTATTTTAACAGTTTTTTAAGTTTGATTAAATTATACTATTGTTTTTAAAAAACAAAGATAAATAATGGATACCATCATGTTGAAAATGATGATTCCACATGACATTTCCTAATCAGAGCATCAGCTTCTGAGTGGGCTTTTAAGACCATAACACAAGGTGATGGTGGGAGTGATGCTTTAGGCTCAACAGTTATGCATCAATGGCAAGGAGAGGGCTGTTTAAAGTAAGACAATGGCAAGTGGAGCATGTAATCATAAAATTGATCCACATTTTATGTTCATGCTTCTCTTGTAAGGTGTATTTTTTTAATTGATTAACAGTAGTAAACCTTCTGTGTGTATGAATATATATGTGTATATACATTGTATATGTGTATACACATAAATAATGAGAGTGGGAGAAACTGAGTTTTTTTAAACCAAAAATGGAAAGCAAACCCCAAAATTGAGCAAATTTTATGATGTGAGTCTGAAAATGTATCTAAAAGAGTGTGGGAAAGCTTCAAGGGTTGCATCTTCAAATGATACGGTGTACGTGTGTGTGTATATATATATGCATGTGTATATTCTTATATATTTTTTATTCCCTCCAGTTCTCTTCGTTTGTTCTGAATTCCAATTACACAGATTTCAGGCTCTTTAATATTATCTAACTGATTCTATGGCTCTGTTCATTTTCATTTATATTTGTGTGTGTGTGTGTGTGTGTGTGTGTGTGTGTGCGTGTGTGTGTGTGATGGTGGTTGTTTTTCACTTATTTGCTCTTCCTTCAAGGTCACTTTCTCTTTTCCTTGTTATCTCCATTAAGGTTTATGTTCATCTAGTGAATTTACTATTTAGATGTACTTTTCACATCTAAGTTACATTTTACATTTGCTTCCTCCTTATAATATGTAGATATATTAAGAATTCCTGTCTTTCCTTAATTATGAGCATATTATGGTGATCTTTATGGTAGTTATATTTGCTATTTTAACATTTATGTCTGCTATTTACAATATCGAGGTTATCTCGTTATTGGTTTCATTTTTTTCCTTTTGAGGATGTTTCCCATTTTCCCAGTTTTTCTTATATAAAGTAATTTTAGATGGAGTCTTCAAAATTATGAATAGAAACTTGGAAAGATAGAAGATTAAGTCATTTTTCTCTGTTGAGAGTTGTTTCTGTTTAGCATTCAACTATCTTCACTGGACACAAATCACAAATCAAACCTGTTTATTGGCCCCATCCACTGTCTCATTTTAGATATATAATTGTTGCTGAGTTTTTTTCTTAAATCTGTTCCACACATGCATAGTTCAAGGGTCAGAGAGAGCTATGGTAGAGATAATTTGCCATCTCTCTTTTTTTTTTCTTTTCTCCAATTTTCACAAGTTTTTCCTCTTTTTGAGCAACCACTGATCCCCATTTTCAGTTCTCTAATTTTCCAGGCAACAATGACGGGATTTCCATTGCCACCTGATGTAATACAATATGCGGAATCTCCAGATAAAATCCACAAAAAATTGAATCGTACTTCATAAAAATCCCCTTCTCTGAGCATGTACCTGCACCAAAATATGACAAATTCTTTTGTGAACCAGTGCTGTCTTGTATCATATCAAATTTCACAGTGGTTTTCTGAAGGCAGCCATTTCGGTCAGATCTTACTCATTAACAGCTTATGTCCTGTCAATATTCTTTTCTGATTACATGGTATATTAGACTCATTGTGGCCCACGCTTTTAAAATCATTCCTTGGCCAATAATGCTTCAGACCTTTACTTTATGTATGCCACTGAAACTAATCTTCAAATATGTTTGCATTGTTCTTTTGACCAGAGTATTCTCCCCTTTCTGTGATCAGCAACAACCCCATTGCACATCTAGCATTGTTTTATAATCACTATTGGCTTAACTATTAATTTTAGTAAAGCATATGCATCTTACAATTCAGAACCATACTTTAATATTTCTCTATATCACCAAGGTCTATCTAAGTCCTCATTCATAAAGAGTAGCTAATATATGTATGCTGGATGAATGAAAGGATTAAGATGAGTAAAATTAAACTAAACCATTCTGTAATCGCCTCTGTTGCTCCTTTGTTGATAGGGAACTTATTTGGTGTAAGTCTTGCCTCTGGATCTGAGAAAATTTTGTATATTATGTCCCGAAAATCATCATGGAAGCTAAATGAATGCTAAAGTTAAATGGAAACATATTGATAAAGTGAATTTAAAAAATAGTTGGGGAAGGTGATTTTTCTGAAAGATATTCAAAACTTGTAAAATACTACTAAATGTTTCAACAAACACTTCAGCTATCAAGAGAAGCACTCTGGTAACTTGAAGAAATATGCATCCTTCAAGTGCTACATTATTCACATTGGAAGAAACAGCTTCATAAATAAATCACAAGGCAGAAATGCAGAGTTTTTAATCTATGACAAATAAGGATGTTCTGCACATTCTATAGTAGACATGTGTTTTTTTGGTGCTGCTTAGCATTTCGTAAAATATCCGACTCGTTACCTGTCCTAGAGTCTCAGCCTTAAACCATGCAACATCAAAACCATTCTTTGTAGATTCTTCTAGTTACTATTTCAGTCTAAAGATCACTAAGGACTTAAAAAAAATACAGTATTTCATGTTATTTCACCTTTTATACTTCTCACTGAGATGTGTATTACATTGGTGTGAAAATGATCATTATTACCATTTATCTAATTATGTTAATTTGAAGTATATTTTAAGACATTCTTCTGCCCTCTATAAAAATATAGTAAGAAAAAGTAATAATAGATTCAAATTCAGTATGTAGTTGTGATATTCTGTGCTAGGTACTATTGTAGATATTAGAGACTTATAAAATATGGCCTTCACTCAGGGGAATTATAATTGATTCAGAAAATACTACAGAATACAAACTATGTCCCAGTTATATTAACAATAAAGACTACATTGACAAAAAGATTGGAAAGTACTGCGGGACTTGATAGGATAATAGATATCACCGATAATCCCTTTTCTTGAGGAATGTTAGCACTGTAAATCATTTTTTATACCAATTTTTTTTACACAAGATAAGTTATGTATGGGGCTTATAACTTTTTTCATTTTGTAACTTATTTAATCTAGTTTTTATATCCCAATTAGCCTGATTATTACACATTTTATATTATACAAATATCAAAATATTACAAATACTTTAAAAATATGTACAACTATTATATATCCATTTAAAGAAGAAAAGTGTTAACTACATAGATTTATGTAATTTTTTTTTTGAGGCGGAGTCTCACTCTGTTGCCCAGGCTGGAGTGCAGTGGCACAGTCTTGGCTCACTGCAAGCTCTGCCTCCCGGGTTCACGCCATTCTCCTGTCTCAGCCTTCTGAGTAGCTGGGACTACAGGCGCCCGCCACTACGCCCGGCTAATTTTTTTTGTATTTTTAGTAGAGACGGGGTTTCACCTTGTTAGCCAGGATGGTCTCAATCTCCTGACCTCGTGATCTGCCCGCCTCGGCCTCCCAAGGTGCTGGGATTACAGGCGTGAGCCGCTGAACTCGGCCAATGTAATATTTTTTGAAATGTTATCTCTGCCTTTGTAGCTTGTCTAAAAAAATACAATATTCAAAATATATTACTTTTAAAAATACAGAAATTATTTGTCATAAATATAATTATATTTTCACTGATAATTATGGCATGTAAGAGGTAAAAATAATTTTACACATTCATATAAATCAGATATCCATTTACAAAATTTATCTAGTCAGAGCATATATTCTTTTCTAGGTCCCGTGATTAAAAAAACAAAGACATATCTGCTAAGAGGATCAAACTCCATAGTTACAGTCAATAGTCACACTTGGCCCTACTTCTTACCACACTCATACAAGATAGCTTCAAGGATCTGAAGTAAAGTGACACTGATAGCTTCAAGGATCTGAAGTAAAGTGACACTGGTGGCTATGTTGAAGAAAAAAAGAATGTGATCATAATATGTTGGTTTGCTTTGTGTTAAAAAATAAATATTTTTTTGCAAATGATTTAGGCAGGCGTACACATCAAACTTTTGTTTTATTTTGCTGTAAGGTAATAAAGGTCTTAAGCAAGCAAATTAAATATTTTACTCTCATGAGGGTGATTTTATAAGACAAGATAAAGCCAAAACTTAGTTACTACAATTACTTGTTACTACGGTAATCCCTTTATCAATATAAACTTAAATTGTATGTTTCAGTATTTATAGCAAGTATGTAGGAGACGAAGACTAAGATTAGCCCACTCTTTAATCTATACTTTTTGGTAAGTCCTCTGAAGTTCTATTTAAACATAGAAACCTACAGTGTATCACCCAGTCATATCTCTTAACTTGTGGAGAAATTCTACTAAGAAAATGATTCTGACATCTGAGAGGTTTGAAAACAAGGTGCAAAAGTAGTGTTACAATGTTCAAGTCCCTCACTGCAGTTGTCACTGTAGTCAACCCTACTGTGGTGGTTCAGTGGCTCAGTGACCTAAACCATTCAATTTCCCCCTTCCCTTTGTTTTCTTAAAGTGTGTTTGATTTAGCTTTCTTATCGTGAGCAGCACAAAGTCAGAGATAACCAGGTCCAGGCAGGCTTGTGTCTTTCCACAATGTCAGACTTTTATTGATGCAGTTTCAATCCTAAAAGCAAGCCTCATGGGGTTCCCAAGGATGCAATTCTGCTTAGTTCTTCCTGTTCACAGTAGTCAGAGCTGTGAGCATGCAGGCTCAAACAATTCCACAAGTCAGTCAATATTGCAATCCATACACAATAGTATACATAGTTAATATAAAAATGTTATAAATTAAACAATCCACAGCAAACAAAGTATAATAACATTTAATATCAAGAGAAAATGGTTAGGAAAAAGGGTTAATGAATCAGTCCATGGAGAGCAACATGGACAAAAACACAATGTCCTGCCTTGGCCCTGTACAGCCCATCAGCATCAGCATCTTGCAAGGAAATGTCTTTGATGTTGGCAGAGCCTTAGGCTGGGGTTGCCAGGTGCTTATCACAAGCGACAGCAAGACGTTGTCTATAAAAATGTACGTTTATAGCTGATGAAGTCCTGCTCTTTTTATGGCCACAGAATCCTCTGGTGAGGATTGATAGTGGAAGAGTGTACTTGGTTATGTCCTTATCTGGTTGGATGCAGTCTTTATTGATTAGGCAAACATATTGTCTGTGTTGGCATGGTGCCTATTGAAATGTAAGATGGAGCCTTTATCTAATAAGGAGTTACTTGTATAAGGGGTGCTGTTAGAGAAGTGTCTTGATTATTAGGAAAGAAGATCACAAAAAAATGTCATGGAAGTTTAACAAGATTCAACATAGAAAGTTTAGAACACCAAAGGAGAAAGCCGTGAAAACAAAATGGGAAAGCAAAATGAAATCATGGCATTCCGAAAGTGTCTCAGCGATGCTTTGGGACCCAAAAAGAGAAATATTAGAAATAGACTTTCTACTTTCATTGAGAAGAAACTGGAAGCCTTTTTTTTCTTATTTTCTCTCCTCAATATTATGAGCTCAGTTGGAATTACATACATGTTGACAAAATTTTAATGTGTTTTAGGCACCAGAAACCTTGACAAACATTGAAATAAACTGGTGAATATCGACTAATTGTTAGATTGATTTTTCAGAGCAGTTGAGGCTTCCTGTACTAGAGGCATTTTTAAAAAGATTGAAATATCATTGTGCACAATATGGGCAACAGTACAAGAGTGTTGATGGTACAGAAGAATGGAAGTCAATGAAAAATATTTGACTTAAATGATGCATTAAGAAGTTAGACATCTGTAAGTCTGGACTAAGCAGTATCAAATCTATTGCACTCTCATAATTTGGGGATTCTTGGAGATTCCTAGATTGTTATATTTCAAAGATATTCTGGAAATAAAATGAATCAAGAAGAACTGAGGTGAGGACATGCAACCAAACCCAAGAATGTCTAAATTTATAAATATTTCTCAGAGAATTTGAAAATATGAAGTGTTTATATTAAAATTTTAAGAAACTTTAAAAATGTTAATTTCTAAATAAATAAATTTTAGGTCTATCATTACTGTATTTTAAAAATGTCTTTAAAATAAAATTAGCTCTGATTTATAAAAAGTACTTGTTGAGGATATTCAGTTTAAGAACAACAAAAACAAATTATTTTGCTATACTGACCAGATTCCTAATAAGAATTGTTACGGCACCAAGAAAGTTAACTATTTTAATATTTACTCTAATAAAGTTAGTTTCTTAAATGTTATACTCACACAGGCTTTGCTTTAACCTGTCTTTAAACTTAGGTTCATGGAAAGGTCACTGGTAACAATGATAAACTTTGAGTGCCTTAATGATGGATTTTTATTCAGTTGCTCATCCCCAGGGGAGTTCTATATCTAGAAAGAAGGGAGCAGTAATTAAAAGCACAGAGTTCTTCAAGGTTTCTACTATAAGTGTAACTTAGGCTTGCTAAGGATTAATGCAGATTCTAGCTGAATTTCTAGACTGCTAATGCATTCAATCACTCAGATGATGCTAAAATATTGCAGAATAATCCTTAGAGAAATTTTGTAACCATTTTTGTTTTGCATCCTAATAGAATGTTCAGAGACAGAAAGCAATTTTTAACATTAATTATACATTCTATGAAAAGCTCTAACTAAGCTCACAACTACATGCATAGAAATTCCTTAAGTATACATTGATAGAGTTTAGAAGCTCATAATAGTTTGATTTTACAGTACTTTAAAGTGTTAGGGAATAATAACAAGTAAAAATTCATTTGATATTCAAAAAAATCCAAAGTAGAGGTGATGAATAAATAATAGATTTTCAGATAATACTTTAAAAATTTTTTGTACATGTTTATGGAAAACCATTTGATACCTTCAAAACATAATTACATTTGGCCGGGCGCGGTGGCTCACGCTTGTAATTCCAGCACTTTGGGAGGCTGAGGCGGGCGGATCGCGAGGTCAGGAGATCGAGACCACGGTGAAACCCCGTCTCTACTAAAAATACAAAAAATTAGCCGGGCGTGGTGGCGGGCGCCTGTAGTCCCAGCTACTAGGAGAGGCTGAGGCAGGAGAATGGCGTGAACCCGGGAAGCGGAGCTTGCAGTGAGCCGAGATCGCGCCACTGCACTCCAGCCTGGGCAACAGAGCAAGACTCCATCTAAAAAAAAAAAAAAAAACAAAAAACATAATTACATTTGTGAAAAACAAACAAAAACATACTGATATAATCCTAAACAATATAGTTTGTATTTTATTTTTGTATATGAAAGCCATGTATGTTAATTTTCACTTCAAAACCAGCAACTTAATTAGGTATTTATAAATGTTGAAGAACTCCGATTTTATGTTTTGTGATCACAATTACAGAATAATTTCAATAAGATATATATCAAAACAAAATATGCCCTTACGTTTTAGTGATGTTTAAAAGTACATTTGAAGAGTTATAAATGTGTTTCAATTTTTTTGGGTCAAATTTTCAGTTTGCTTAATCATGATGTTCAAACATAGAAATAAAAGTTTATTAAAAATGGAATAAATATGGTCTTGTAATAGCTTCTTAAAAATATCAGACTTAGCTTCGATATTTTAAAATCTACTTAAAAATACACATATTAAATAGACCCTATTGTATAAATACATACATGCTTAATTTGTACACAAAATTGATCTTCCACCATAGAATGTAAACTACAACAAAGCAGAATTTTTTGTTCGGTTGTTTTCTCTGCTGTAATATAGTTCCAAGTTCTAGAATAGTGCACGGCACTTACTGAGTTCACAAAGAATATTTTTGATATAGACTGTGATGGTTAATTTTATGTATTAATGAGGTTGTGTCACAGGGTGCCCAGGTGCTGGGTTAAACCTTGTTCTGGGTTTGTCTGGGAGGATGTTTTGGATGAGATTAACATTTGAATTGCCAGACTGAGTAGAACAGATTGGTGTCACTAATGTGGCCTTCATCCAACCAGTTGAAACCTTGAATAGAACAAAAAAGCTGACTCTCCTGTAAATAAGAGGAAATTCCTCCTGACTGACTGATTGAGCTGGAACATTCACCTTTTTCTTACCTTTTGATTCAAGCTGATACATGAGCTCTTTGTGAGTCGTGAGTGTGTCAGATTTTGAACCACACCATTGGCTCTCCTGGGTCTCTAGCCTGCTGACTGTAGTTTGGGACTTCTCAACCTCCAAAATCATTTGAGCCAATTCCTTATAATAAATCTCTCTCTCTCTTACCCTCCACACACAGACACACACACACACACACACACACACACACACACACCCCCTGGTGGTTCTGATTCTCTGGAGAACACTGATTAATAGAGGTAGAGGTACATTTTAAAAATTCTATTTTTTCCAAAAAGACAAGAACTTTTTATTTATTTATTAAAGCCAAGATGAACAGTCAACTATAGAAAAATAAATACATTTTTAAAACTAAATGTTCATCAACCCATATGAAAACATGTGTACTGGTAGAAGTATTGTCAGACACTCAGCAGGGTCTCGGGATGCTGGTGAGACCTCAGCCCCAGCTGGTTCCCAGACCCTTGACCTAATTGCAAGAAAGAATTCATGGATAAGTCAGAATGAAGCAAAAGGCGAGAAATCTTATTGCAAAACAAAAGTATACACTGAAGAGAGAAGTGCAGGCATGCTCATGAGAACGAGTCACACACCACAGAGTTTGGGTTTCTCATTTTATGGGTGTTTCTTTAATGAGAGGGTGAAATAACTCTATTCTGGAACAACAGGGGATTTCAGGGATGCCCCTCTTTGCTATCCTCTTTTTCCCTTATTTGGGCTTGCCCAGAATATTTATGGACATGTCACCTTGACCGAGATTTTGGCCATTTACTCTCTCTTATTTTGGGTTTTCTGTTACCCTGTGGGTTTATTTTTGTATAGTTCCTGTTTTAGTTGTTGTTTGGATTTTTCCATCCTCCTGTGACTACCCAGTGCTATTCCTATCTCAGAAGCAATTATGTACTATTCAAATAAAGTACCAACATTCAAACATTTTCTCTGTTTAAAGGGTTGTTCATTTTTTCTATTATCATTCATTGACTTTTCCAAATTTTTTGTATTGTTTCAGCCATTAAGTTGTGTTGATTTGTTACAGCAGCAATTGTTTAAAAAATTATAAACCCTTCTATCTCAATGATCACATTTTGTTAATCTCCTTGGCTGACCTTTCTGATCTCCTCTTCTATGTGTCAGATGGGAATTTTAGGAGCTCTCCTCTTTCTTAGCTAAATTCACTCATTTTTATTTATTTATTTATTTTTGTCCAGTCTCAGAACTTTGAAGACCACTATTATGGGTTGAAGTGTGCTCTCTCCCTCTCCAAATGTGTTGACGTCTTAACCCACAGTGCCAGCGAATGTTATTTTATTTGGAAATAGGATCTTTACAGTCCCTTTACAGACTTGATTAATTTGATTAATGAAGTAAGTTCAAGTTAAGATGCTGCCATTAAGGTGGGTCTTAATCCAACAGAACCAATGCCCTTATAAATAGAGAAAAAAATGTCATGTATAGATGGAGACACACAGGAAGAGTACCATGCAATAACAGAAGCAGAGATTGGAATGATGCAGCTGTGGGACAAGGAGAAGCAAGGATTGATGGCCATCACAAGAAGCTACAAAGAGACAAGGAAGGATTCTGCTCAGACTTTCAGAAGGAGCATGACCACAATGAGACCATGATTGTGGACTTTTAGCTTTTAGAATTGTGAGGCAGTTGTGTTGTTGGTTTGTTTGTTTGTTTCAAGCCACATAGTCTGTAGTACTTTGTTATGGCAGCCCTAGGAAACCATCTACCATGCTGCTGCTCATTCCTTCCCAGAAACAAACTTCTCTATCCAATTGCTTACTAGATATTTTGATCACAAATTATATTGGATTATATTTTTCCCAATGCGGCATACCCAGTGCCCCCTTTTGAAGTCCCTTCTGCATGGTGAGGAACAGCTAAGAGCATATCCTGGTGTCTGCTGCCCTCTATGGTTCTTGTTAGGACTATCGGTGGGAAGGTTTCAATATCCGGATAGCAAAAGGATAGGAAGATCATTATTCTCTAATGGAAGTAGCAGCCACATGTGTGGGTAGGCATGAGAGTCACAGCCAGACACATGAGAACCTGAGAATCAGCTGATTCATTGCTACATACTGAGACAATGTGAACTTTGTCAGTAAGTCTTAAGATTTAAAAATTTCCAGAAAACACTTGAGAACTATGGGCTTCAGTGCTTTGGTGTCTTCCTCACCTCTGGCTACAATTTCCCTGACCTTCAGTAATGATTTCCCTGATCAATGTACCTGAATTCCCAAATCATCCAACATTGGTATGAATCCTAATTTCTATATCCAATGGAGTTTTAGTTTCTTTATCAAATTTATTTTCCTGAACAAACTCAAAGCAAAACCAAAGAGCACAATAAGCATCTCAACTTTACCATGCCCAAGACTAACTCCTGCCCTTTGCTGGCCTCTGTTCTGACCCCAGACCTGCTTCTTCCAAAGTATTCCCAGCTCAGTCCATAGAAACTTTATCCATCTAGGTGATTTGGCTATGACTACTATAATTACCCTTCATTGCTATATTTCTCTCACACCCCATTCCCAATTCATTAGTATATTTTATTTTAAAATACACAAAAATCTGATTATGTCTCACTACTTTTTCACTACCACCACACTGGTCTATTCACAGTTATTTGAATTCTAATTATTGTCATAGTCTCAACTGGTGTTTCTTCTGCTGTTACTGCCTTACAGATTATTTTCAACACAGAAGACCAAAGCTTACTTTTTTCCAATAATAAAGAAAATGTAAATGAATTAACATTTTCAAAGTGGTATATACTGTTATACTATATAGAACTACATTATTTTGTCTGAGTGTATTGAAGGCACAGTGGCTCATACTTTTAATCCCAGCAACTGAGGAGGCTGAGGCAGGAGGATTACTTGAGGCCAGGAGTTTGAGAGTACATGTAAATGGTGTTATATAGTGACTGTGAGCACCCTCTCAACTTTGAGTCTATCTATGCCACCTATTAGCTGGGTGGGCTTAGGAAAATGATGTAATCTCTGTTAAATGCAATTTGTTCTTCTCTAAAATAAGCTGATAATACTTTCTAATAGAATTGTTAGCACAGGACCTAATAAAATGTGCTCTGAAATGGTGACAATATTTACTATCATAGAAAAAAACTGGATCCCTTGAATTGTAAAATATGACCAAAGTTTATTCTTACTAACCTCCCATGCAACATTTATCCAAAGGCATAAATACAAGAACATAAATACAGACATCTTTCCATTCCCAGGAAGAAATGTCTCTTTGGGTTTGGCAGATGGTCCCTGAACAAGTTTGAACAATTTTTGGGGATCATTAACTCTGAATTAGTTAAGAAGAATAAGCAAATCTTGCATGTGAGAAACTAGTCCATTTACCTTACAAAGCAATCAAAGCAAATTTCTTGTGGGAAAAGTGGTGGAACTGTCAGCAGTAGGATATAACAAGAAAATATCCTTAATTCAGAAAGAAAAGATGGTGGTTTGTTTTCCTTCTCTTTGCCTCTGTCTCTTCCACTTTCTCTCTCACTATCTGTCCCTCTCGCTCTCTCTCTCTTCGTCTCTCCCTCCCTCCCTCTTATCTATCTATCTATCTATCTATCTATCTATCTATCTATCTATCTATCTATCCATCTATATCTATCATCTATGTGTCTATGTATGTATATATATGTATGTATGTATTTATCTCCATCCTTCCTATCTGTGTATCTATCATTTATCTATGTATGTTTAAATCTACCAATTAATCTCTCATCTGCTTTCTGGAAAAAAGAATTGACTTTTACAAACGTTATTTTCTTTACCTCTCAATTACCATCACAAATTATAAAATATTATCACTTTTAGTCCTTATGAAGTATCTTCTAATGGTTGTATTTTTTTCTTAGTTAAGTTAAAAAACAATTTTCAGAGAATTTAATGAGAACCATCTGTCCAATTACTGTCTTAAAATATTATTCAGCCTTGAGGCACTTGGTGGTGTGGAGAGAAGGTTGAATGATGTGGTTTTGTTTGTTGTCTGCCTATGTGATGCCAACACCAGATATGGCCATTTTTTCACCACGTTGTCAATTATAGGTATAGGCAGGTTACTAACTCATTGTTTAAAACAAGATCTCTTTCAACTTATTTAGCTTATTTCGATATGTCAGTTTTTCTGAATACTTCAGGTGGTATTTGAGCACCAAGGATTAATAGGCTGCTCCAAGATCTCATTGGCTTGCAGGAAACTTACTGAGTGTCTAAAGCACGTAACACACTATCCACTGTGTATTTCCATTTAAACATTTTACACGTTTTATCTCCCTGGAATTCTTTTCACCTGTAATGTGGGCTCAAGTCTCCTCTACACTCTCAAAACTCCTAAACTAATGGGTGAATTGCTTAAATTTCAACCCACCCAGGGATCTACTAATATTGAAGTCTTTATATTTCTCCTTATGATTTTCTAGCTCCATATACCTAGAAAAGAATGAGCAGATTTGTAAAGTTTAGGTTGCATTGTGTCTGTCAGATAAATATGTCTTGTGTTTCCCTCAGCCTTGCTATCCCTCCAAAAAAAAAAAAAAAAAAAAAAGGCATAGTTTTTACTTCTTAAATGTCTATTGTCTGAGGAAGGTCAGTCTTTATAATCTAGCCATCTGAATGCAGTAACCATCAAGAAACAGAAAAATCACATAATATTTTAAAATATCTTCATACTAGACTTTATGTTACACCGAATCTTTCAATTTGACTTCTGCATTCTTAAAATATGTATTTTATTTTTGCTAAAAAATAATTCAGTTTTCAGGACTCTAAAGGCTTCTCCAGATTTAGAGTTGACTTCTCTGGGTTTTATGATTAGACCTAGATATCTTAAAATGAATGTTTTAATATTTTGGCCATAGTAGATAAAACTACTACATTAATATTTAAGGTCATCAAAGGGTATGTGATAATTTAATATGAATCTGACGATTTTATTATTACTATAACTAAATGTTTTCTAGTTGAGATGCATTTTGTGGCTCCCCAATTCAAAAGAATCACAGTAAAACCTGTTTATTTTCTTTCTTAATAAGTATACATTTAGAGAAAAGCAGCTAAATTATAGGTCAAAATACATGGCAAAACTCCAGTTATGTAAACTTTATTGCAAAGTTACATTCTAAAAAGTACTTACATAAAATTGTTCTATGGGTGAAAATTTACATCATTTAATGTTTTTTTCATAATAAACTCTTTGTATATTTTTACACACATTAAGAGAATTTTATTAAATACATTCCCAGAAGCAGATATGTCAGGGCAAAGACACACACACATAAAATGACAGCATATAATGCTGTAAACCAAAAATAAAATCCTAAGCCCCCCAACCAACTGAACGAAATCCCCTCTTGGCCAAGAGGACCCCAGAGAAACCTGAAAAGCTGGATTGTTGGCCATGATGGAAGGGGGGGCTGGACAGTTCTCATTATATCCTCTCCCTTTTGGAGTTTAGGCATAACTGATCAGCGTTAACACTGAAATAGAGAATGTAAAACTGACAAAATAGACTCTGTGACAGTAAGTTACCAAATTCCAACTTGAATCTGGTGTAGCATCACATGACAGATAGCAGACCTTGAAGGAAATAAAAATATTTTACCTCAAAATAAATTTGACACATTTTGAAATGGCCCTGCAAAACCATCTCTTGTGGGGAAAATTTGCATCTGTAGAGAATCTCCATTAATGCAGCAGGCCTTCCCTTTGTAGGCCTATGTCTTTCCCAGATCTAGGACAGATTAAAAGAGTCTAACCTTTAAGGTCTGAAAAGAGACATTTATCATTGATTCTCTCTGAAGGCTGCTACCTGGAGGCATCATCTGCCTCATGAGAACCTTGGCCTCCACGACCCCCCTTATCTTAACTCAAGCGTTTACTTCAAGTCTTTAGGCAAAGCTTAACTCTTTCAACCAACTGCCAATCAATCAGAAACTCTTTGAATCCACCTATGACTTGTGAATCACCCTACTTCAAGGTATTCTGCCTCCTTAGGCTAAACCAACTTACATCTTCCACGTATTGACTTATGATTTACCTAAAATGCATTGACTTAATGGTTTTACCTAAAAGGTCTGAAGCCAAACCATACCCTGGATACCTCGGATACACTTTCTCAGGACTGCTTGAGACTGTTCCCTGAGCCATAGTCACTCATATTAGCTCAGAATAAACCACTTTAAATATTTTACAGTTTTGTTTTTCTGTTAACAATGCCAAATTATTCCCCAAAAGTGGCCACAATCATCTTTCAATCAAAGGTTATACATGACATGGTTAATTTTCCTAAGTCTAGACTAGTGTTTATAAGCAATGATTTTAATTCTTCTTTAATATAGTAATTGAGAAATGGAAATATAGTAACTGAGAAATTTGTTTTAGTTTCTTATATTATAAAGTCACATATTTATTGACATTGTACATTTATTTTCTTGAGTCGTCACTTTTTTGTATCATTTTCTATATTTTTATTAAACTTTATGTATTATAGAATATAATCTTTTGCCAGTTCATGTTCCAATTTTTGGTTTGTTATTGTTACTATTTTTAAAACAATTGATTAACTTTTCTTTAGCTATTGTATAACGTACTCATTTCAGGTTATTCTTTTATTATAGTAACTGTAAGTTTTATTTTATAGAAATTATCTTTGTCTCTTTACCAAATCTAGCTTCTGTTTATAATATTTTGAATTCTTACATTTTAGTGTCTGTTAGATTCTAGCCATGATATTTTGTATCCTTATATTTTTCTTTTTTTTCCTTTAATGTCCCTGAGGGCATTTAAACATAAATGGTTTGAGTCTCTTTCCAATTGCTCTGTTATGTTTAGCTCCTGGCATGCGGATTTGACAGCTCCTAGATGTACAAATTGTCAGTTGCTACTGAGTGCCCAGTATTACTAATAACTTACCCAATGACTTGGTTTGACTGAACTTTAGTGGATTTTCTTTCCTCCCTACGGGCCCTTAAAGTTTGGCTTGACTTCAAGCTTTAGCAATCAATATGGTGCCACAGAGAAGAACATTTCCTGTTAAATCAGCAGGTGAGGGTGAACAGACAACCTGATTAAGGTGTCTGCTCACCCCTACCTGCTTGTTCTACTTACCTACAAAGTTCCTGCCAGCCTTGTTTGTCTGTTTGTTATTTTGACTGTCACTTTTCCTGACCATTGGTAGTTGTTAAGTTCCACTAATTGCAGGCTGATTGCTCTGATGTTTTCAATAATGCTTTGGGACATAACCTGCCCCACAGACTAATCTAATCAAATACCAGCACTTAGAAGGGAGAATTCCTGAAGTCAGTATTTTAGATTTGTTCTGACCACAGGAGGGCTTTTCCAGCCATCTCTCTCCCTGTTAATCTTTGGCAAATTAACCAGCTTACATTTCAGTCTCTATTTTAAACAAACCTACCAATTCTTCCCAATTGCCCTTCATCACAACTTTCACTGGTTCAAGAGCTTTCATAGGCTTGAACATCTCCGTGCACTGTTGCAAGTAAAGTCAATTTTGAGGGGAGGGATGGGAGTTTTGTATTGTGGACTGCTTCCCCCAGGGCAAAGTCCCTGAGCTACAGTGTTTTTGCTGTGGGCGTGGACAATGGTGTGCTTCTGTCTGAAGACACTCCCACTTTAGGAACTGAGCGTCAGTGGATAGGGAAGGCAACTGCACTAGGTCTTCTTGACTTGCCTCTCACAGCAATGAGTCACAGCAAAGGCAGTCAGGACCCCAGAATTCTCAGAGGCACAGGGTGGAGCTTAGTGGAAGAGTATTCTCTGCCTCTTGGCCACAATCACCAGGAACTTAGCCTCCACAGTAGGTAGCTGGGGGAAGCATGAGAAATGCTGTCTTGCCTGTCTTTGGAAAATGGCCTTTTTCTTGGGACCTGCAGGGAGAAAGGGAGCCCTGCGTTCTTGGCTGTACCAGTCCAAAGTGGAGTTTTCATCTCAAACAGCTGGGGGAAGGATGGAGGGCAGGCAGTCGGATACACAGATTCTGCAGATTCACAATTCTTAATGAGTTTTCGTAGATTTTCTTGAATAAATATTTCTTCATTTGTTTTATTCCCTTAGGGTTATTTTCAGATACTTTAAAAAATACATTACAACAATTTTCACTATATATGCTGAGGAGCTTCTTCTGCTGTCAAATGAGAAGTGGTTCGCTATGTTTACTTTTAATATCATTTTTTGTCACTTTGATTAAATAGGTAGCCAAGTATTGTTTCTCACAACCCATGATTCTACTTAATCAAATGCTCAAACTTTCTGACAACTTTTAATATTTTTCTCTTCCTCAAAGCAAGTCCTAAAATAAAGATTTATTTTCCACATAAAACTGTCTTTGAGATTTTCCAGAGAGTCTGGAAAATCACAAAGGATTTGCTCTTTGACCTTGTAATGACAGAGGTGCTAGAAAAGATTAGGGTTATTTGATATATTGTAAATTTTATGGGGAATGTTGTCAAGTCAAATGAAATACTTGGCCCTTCCTATGTTAAATATGTATAAATAAATTATTAATATAAATATTTTAGAGACTGTATAAGGCTTCTAGTAATTTATCAATGCTGTCACTGTTCTGATATATTTCTGTTCATCAAAATTCAGTCCTGTTTTGCTTGATGTTTATTAAGCAAAAAAGTATAGTGTTATCAGTCATAATTTCAGTAACCTTTAACATATTAACTTGGTAACTGTTAAATGTCTCTCATTTGAATCCGGTAGAGTCTAGGTCAGTGGTTTTCAATTAAGAATTAACATTACTTATTATAGAGTTTGTTTCTTTTTTTAATTTAAGTTTTTTTCTTCTTCTTGAGGTGCTTATTTTTGTACGTGACTAAATTCTTTAGTGGTGATTTCTGAGATTTTGGTGCACCCATCACCTGTAGCCTTTTCTCTCTCACCCCCCTCCCACCCTTTCCTCCGACTCCCCAAAGTCCATTGTATCATTTGTATCATTCTTTTTTTTTTTTTTTTGAGATGGAGTCTCCCTCTCTCCCCCAGGCTGGAGTGCAGTGGCATGATCTCGGCTCACTGCAAGCTCCCCTTCCTGGGTTCACGCCATTCTCTTGCCTCAGCCTCCAGAGTAGCTGGAACTACAGGCTCCCTCCACCACGCCCGGGTAATTTTATTTTTGTATTTTCAGTAGAGACGGGGTTTCACCGTGTTAGCCATGATGGTCTTGATCTCCTGACCTTGTGATCCACCCGCCTTGGCCTCCCAAAGTGCTAGGATTACAGGCATGAGCCACTGTGACCAGCCAGTCCTTTGTATCATTTTTATGCCTTTGCGCCCTCATGGCTTAGCTCCCACTTACAAGTAAGACCGTATAATGTTTGGTTTTCCACTCCTGAGTTATGTCACATAATACTGGTCTCCAGTTCCATCCAGGTTACTGTGAATCCCATTATTTCATTCATTTTTATGGCTGAGTGGTAATCCATTTTCTTTATCCACTCGTTGATTGATGTGCATTTGGGCTGGTTCCATATTTTTGCATTTGAGAATTGTGCTGCTATAAACATGAGTATGCAAGTATCTTTTTTGTATAATGATTTGTTTTCCTCTGGGCAGATACCCAGTAGTGGAATTGCTGAATCAAATGGTAGTTTTACTTTTAGTTTTTTAAGGAGTCTCCACACTGTTTTCCATAGTGGTCAGACTAGTTTACATACCCACTAACAGTGGAAAAGTGTTCATTTTTCACAGTGGAAAATATAAAAGTGTTCCCTTTTCACCATAGCCATGCCGACATCTATTATTTCATTTATTTTATTTTTTTATTGTGACCACCTTTTCAGGAGTAAGGTGGTATTGCATTGTGGGTTTGATTTGCATTTCTCTGATTTTTACTTATGCTGAGCGTTTTTTCATATGTTTCTTGGCCTACTTTTATGTCTTCTTTTGAGAATTGTCTATTCCTGTCCTTAGCCCAATTTTTGATGGGATTGCTTGTTTTTTTTTTTTTTTTTTTTCTTGCTGATTTGTTTGAGTTCATGTAGATTCTGGATATCAGTGCTTTGCCAGAGGTATAGATTGTGAAGATTTTCTCCCACTCTGTTTACTCTGCTGATTGTTTCTTTTGCTGGGAAGAATCTTTTTAGTTTAATTAGGTGCCACCTATTCATCTTTGTTTTTGTTGCATTTGCTTTTGGGTTCTTGGTAATGAAGTCTTTGCCTAAGCCAGTATCTAGATGTGTTTTTCCAATGTTATCTTCTAGAATTTTTTATGATTTCAGGTCTTAGATTTACGTCCTTGATCCACCTTGAGTTGATTTTTGTATAAGGTGAGAGATGAAGATCCAGTTTCATTCTTCTACATGTGGCTTGCCAATTATCCCAGTGCCATTTGTTGAATAGGATGTCCTTTCCCCACCTATGTTTTTGTTTGCTTTTTCACAGAACACTTGACTGTAAGTATTTGACTTTATTTCTGGGTTCTCTATTCTGTTCCGTTGGTCTGTGTGCAATTTTTATAGAAGCACCATGTTGTTTTTGGTGACTCTGGCCTTATAGTACAGCTCAAAGTCGAGTAATGTGATGCCTCCAGATTTATTCTTTTGCTTATTCCTACTTTGTCTGTGTGGACTCTTTTTACGTTCCGTATGAATTTTAGAATTGTTTTTTTCTAGTTCTGTGAAGAATGATGGTGGTATTTTGATGAGACTTGTTTGATTCGTAGATTTCATTAGGCAGTATGGTCATTTTTACAATATTGATTCTACCTATCCATGAGCATGGGATATGTTTCCGTTTGTGTTGTCTGTTATTTCTGTCAGCAGTGTTTTGTAGTTTTCCATGTAGAGGTGTTTCACCTCCTTGGCTAATTATATTCCTAAGTATTTTATTTTGTTTTCAGTTATTGTAAAAGGGGTTGAGTTCTTGATTTTATTCTCAACTTAGTCGCTATTGGTATATGGCAGAGCTACTGTTTTGTGTACATTAATTTAATATCCTGCAACTTTGCTGAATTCATTTACAAGTTCTAGGAGCTATCTGGATGAGTATTTAGGGTTTCTAGGCATATGATCATGTCATCAGCAAACAGCGACAGTTTGACTTCCTCTTTACTAATTTGAATGCCCTTGATTTCTTTCTCTTGTCTAACTGCTGAGGCTAGGACTTTCAGTACTATGTTAAATAGAAGTAATGAAAGTGGACATTCTTGTCTTGTTCCAGTTCTTGTCTTGTTCAGTATAATGTTGGCTGCGGGTTTGTCATAGATGGCTTTTGTTACTTTAAAGTATGTTCCTTCTATACCAATTTTGCTGAGGGTTTTAAGCATAAAGGGAGGCTAGATTTTGCCAAATACTTTTTCTGCATCTATTAAGATGATCATGTGGTTTTTGTTTTTAATTCCGTTTATGTGGGGTATCACATTGACTTGAGTATGTTAAACCATCCCTGCATCCCTGGTATGATACCAACTTGATTATGGTGGAATGTCTTTTTGATATGCTGTTGGATTCAGTTACTGAGTATTTTGTTGTTTTTTGTTGTTGTTGTTGTTGCTTTGTTTTTTTGAGACAGAGTTTCATTCTTGTTGCCCAGGGTAGAGTGCAATGGCACAGTCTTGGCTCACTGCAGCCTCTATCTCCTGGGTTCAAGTGATTCTCTTGCCTCAGCCTCCTGAGTAGCTGGGATTACAGGTGCCTGTCACCATGCCCAGCTAATTTTTTGTATTTTTAGTAGAGACTGGGTTTCGCCATGTTGACCAAGCTGGTCTCTAACTCCTGGCCTCGGGTTATCCGCCCTCCTCGGCCTCCAAAGTGCTGGAATTACAAGCGTGAGCCACCGCACTTGGCCAGTTACTAAGTATTTTGTGAGGATTTTTGCATATATGTTTATCAGGGATATTGGTCTGTAGTTTTCTGTTTGGGTTATCTCCTTTCCTGATTTTGGTATTAGGGTGAGGCTGGCTTCATAGAATGATTTAGGAAGGATTCCTTCTTTCTCTATCCTGCGGAATAGTGTCAAGAGGATCAGTACCAGTTCTTTTTTGAATGTCTGATGGAATTCAGCTGTGAATCCTTCTGGTCTTGGACTTTTTTTTGTGTTGGCAGCTTTTAAATTACCATTTCAATCTTGCTGCTTGTTATTGCTCCGTTTAGAGTTTCTATTTCATCCTGATTTAATCTAGGAGGGTCGTATATTTCCAGGAATTTATCCATCTCCTCTAGATTTTCTAGTTTTTGCAGGTAAAGGTGTACATAGTAGCCTTGAATGATCTTTTGTATTTTTGTCATATTGGTTGTAATAGCTCCTGTTTCATTTCATTGATATACAGATGCTACTCCAGACTTACTGAATGTGTTTACTTAATAGTCTTAATGTGTCTTCATATATTTTAATTATTGGCTTGTTACTTTTATAGTATGTTATGTTTTGGAATTGTCATATATCTGAAGTTTTTTCTGTAAATATTATGTTCATCTCTTTTCATAAATTAGATACATTTTATCTTTGTTGAAAACAAAATTAATAACTAAATTTATTAGACAATTTCTCTAAAACATTTGGGATTTACTTTGTTTTGTTTTGCATTCCACAGAAGCAACCTTGCCACTTACATTATTTTTATAATAACTTTTATGTGACATTTTAGTTTCAAAAATTATTAGCAAGATTGCCAGAACCATTTTAAGCCTTTTATCATCTACATGTAGTTTTTAACTCTCATGCCTGCCTGAAAGCACTTTTGAGTCAACTACAGGTCAGATTTGTCAAAAAAAAAATATTTTCTTACAGACTCATAAAAATTACTGTCAGCCAGGTATTTTTGAGCAAGGTCTCTGATAGAATAATTTAAATAACATTTAGACCATCTCAGTGGACTGAGTCAGGATATGAAGAATTCCCATAAACCAAAAAGCAGATGGGATAATGAGATGCTATCCCAAGATTGAGCAGAACAGAAAATTAATCACAACAGTCCCCAATTCATCTGTGGTTTCCTTTTCCTCCATTTCAGTTACCTGAGGTCAACTGTGGTCTGAAAATATTTAATGAAAAATTCCAGAAATCAATAATTCATAAGTTTTAAATTGCACACCATTCTGAGTAGTGTGGTAAGATATTGTACTGTCCCACTCTGTCCTTCCCAGGACATGAATTGTCCTTTTGTCCACCATCTCCATGTTGTATATGTTAAACACTCATGAGTCACTAAATAGCATCTTTGGTCTGGATTATCATATCCCTTATCATATCAATTGCCCTGGTAGACCAGTGCTTGTGTTCAAGTAATCCATATTTTACTTAATAATGGCCCCAAAGCATAAGAGTAGTATTGCTAACATATTGCTATAGTTGTTATACTTGTTCTGTTTTTAGTTGTTGTTGTTGATCTCTTACTCTGCCTAATTCTCAAATTAAACTTTATCATGGTATGTATAGGAAAAATATAATATAGTGTTAAGTGCTATCCATGGTTTCATGTATCTCCTGGGGGCCTTGAAATGTATGCCCTGTGGACAAGGTTGGACTATTATACATAAGACTGAATAAACTTATGTATAATTTTGAGATAAAAAAGGATAATTATGGTTTTGTTTGAAATAAAATGGTTGCCTTGATGTTCTATTTTCTGGACTTAAGAAACATTTCTTTTCCTTTAAGCTATTTACAACCCATAAAACTTAGTCGACTATACTTTTGTAAACAGGATTAAAATATTTATCTTTTCTCTCTGCCTGGCTCCTCTTTGAAATCTGTTATTATTACTTTCATGACAATATAATTATTGCAGAGATTCCATAAGAGTCTGCCCTACTTATTAAAGAAATACATTGGTCATGCAACCGAGGATTTGACTGAAATGTCATATTTAAGAATATTGCTCATTTAATCAAATATGACAAGACACTTTTAAGAAGGTAAGATTAACTTAATGGAACCAATGCCTACAAAGCCCTCTTGAGAAAATTGGCTTGTTGACTGGGTTATAAGGTTTTCAGTCTTTCAAATGAGTGGGTAAGTTCACTTCCTGTCAGACCTAGGAGTCTTAGCATATTTTGGATACAAAGAGAAAAGTGAAATTCACTCAAATCTGTAAGTACTACACATAAAATTGTATGGTAAGCTCTTAGCTCCGCTTCATAGCTTCGAGAGGCTTTTAAAAGTCTAGTCTGATACATTTTATATAAACTTCTAGCAAAGCAAGTTAAGCAAGGCTTTAAGGTAAATTATCATTGTTGTAGCACCTATATAAAGAATCAGGCCAAACCTAACAAGGCTAGTCTTACTTTGTTATCAAGAATAATGGATCCTTGAAATTATCTATAATCAAAAGGAGAGTGACTGTAAAATAAACATTTTGTTTATCAGAAAATTATAAGACATACTTTTGGTTTACATTTCCTCTCTCAAACAGCTTTGTCCCTTACTATGAACTGGACTGTGTCCTGTCACGTAACACAAATTGTCAACCATTACCAAATGTTCAATTCTTCCATTTTCTTTCGTCATCTCTTAAAATCTTCCAAACCAATTTGTCCATTTTTTTTCTCTCTCTCCTGACTTGGTATCACCAAGAACTAAAACTTGACTGTCCAACTCCTTATTGGATCTAAAAAGTACTGCAAGCTAAAGTCCAATGATTTGATGTGTACTTTGAAGGACTCATCATTGTTGCAGTTATATCATGCACAACTTTTTGTGCTTGTGCCACTGCCACATGGGCAACTCGAGAAATTCATCGAATCTTTGCTATGATTTGCTAAGAGAATAACCAGGACTATGTGGCAGTCTTACCAAAACCACTAACATCATCGCCAGAGAACTATAAAATGGAGTGCTGTTTCAAAACATATGGCAGTGGACATAATTTGTGCTTTCTAGCAGGACATTTGCACAGTGGTCAGAGCAATTACTGTATGTATTTTTTTTTTTTCACAATCTCTCTGATGTCTATGCCATCACCAAAAATATTCAGACCACAACTTTGAAAATTTGATGAATTGCCAGTCCTCCTTACTCCACAACCTAAGGATTCTTCAGTCCTGAAATATTCTCATCTTCCCACAAACTTCCCTTCAAAACTTACATATTGGACTTATTCACTTTTATAGTCTTTAATAATTATTATTTTTATTATATTCTTGGCATATCTTTTGTCTAGTGCCTAATATATAAAAGGCCTTCCAACAACTGCCATTCTCACAAATGTTCCAGAGATGAGACAGCCCATCCTGCAAGGACAACAAACTCATAAAGGCCAGTCTATCTCTGAAAACTGCTTTGACTAATCTCGGCCTCACAGTGACTCCTGTTCTATTCCTGTCAGTGCCTAAAGGGCACATTTTTTGTCTAACAACAGGAGGTGCTGACCAAGTGCTTACAACATACTGTAACTTACCCAGTGTCTTGGCTTGTCCAAACTTTAGTCACGCTTCCCATCTCCCCACTCTGGCCCCTAAAATTTGACTCAATCCAGAGTTAAGCAAACGCTAATGTGCAGAACATCCTCCCTTAACAACTCATTCTCAGAGTCAGCTGACAACAGAGAACATTTTCTATTGGACTGTTCCATTGATGCTGCATATTCACTCCCATACCTGCACTTCACCCCTACATGAGCAGGATTTGCAGGAATTTCCCCACAAAGTTCCTGTATACCCTGTTCAAACCTCCCTAAATAAGAAAGCTCTTTTTCTGTGTGATTTTGAGAAGCTTGTTACAGACGCTGAGGTCAGAGTGCTTTCTCTATTGTAGTAGTCTTTTCAAATAAAATCTCTCCTTCCTTAAGTCTGGATTTGTTTTTAAATTGAGAGTTGGAAATAAGTTTCTATGTATGCTTTGTGATTACAGCATGTGAGCTCATTCACCAGGGCTTTATGTTCTCCATTCATAGGTAAGACAGGCTTTGCTCAGCTCCTTGATTTATGGAATTTATCAGTTTTAGCTATAGCCATGCATCAGTCTTAAGGCCTTGACTCTGATCTTCATACTAGTTTAAAAATCCAAGCCTCTAAGCACATTTCCAATCAAAATATACCCTGGGGATAATGCAACTTTGATTTTAGTCTACCACTGTGGTTTTGAGGGTTTTTTTGTTAATTGGCACCTGGGCATCCCTCTTTTTTATTTTTAAGCTCATATACATTAAAATTGCTTTTGTATTCAATATTTCATATGTTTGAAGTAGAAAGGCATTATAAAACATCAGTTAAATACATCATAGTAAAATTACTCATTGGAAAGTTTGTAGAATAATTTATTAAACATTATTTTATGTATTTTAAAATAGTTGAGCTCTATGCTTTGGAATAGGAAAAATACGTAGTTTACATTGCATTGTTAAGTAAAGCAGTAAATTATTATATTCTTGCATATCTTTTGTCTAGTGCCTGATATATAAGACCTTCCAACAACTGCCAGTCTCACAAATGCTCCAGAGATGAGACAGCCCATCCTTCAAGGCCATACTATTCATAAGATAATTTCCTTTTGTTAAAACATGTTTATGGCATAATGGTATTTACATAGATATAAATGATAATTCTTAGAAGGATATATTTAATATTAATAATAGTTAGCTTTAGGAAGTAGGATTGGAATAAGATTATAAGCTCTTCTCAGAAATCCTTGATTGATGGCCTTTTATATTGTTTAAATTTACTCTTCATTTTTTCTTTTCTCTTACAATGTATCAGTGAGCAATTTTTGTGAGCACTTCTAAAAGATAAATTCATAGATAATAGTGCTCAAAGCATGAATGGTAGAAGTTTTTCAGGAAATTATATTATTAATGTATGTTCTTTATAGGACTTTAGAAAATATTACTAAATTGTTTAATAGCATTAAATATTGTGATTAAATATAATTTAAAGTTGTTTTTTATTCTTGGGTAAGAAAACTAAGTGATGAAAGATTCTTAAAGAGACCATGTGATTTTCATTCCATAGAAAGGAGAAACTGGCCAGGCGCGGTGGCTCACGCCTGTAATCCCAGCACTTTGGGAGGCCGAGGCAGGCAGATCACGAGGTCAGGAGATGGAGACCATCCTGGCTAACACGGTGAAACCTCATCTCTACTAAAAATACAAAAAAAATTATCCAGGCGTGGTGGTGGGCACCTGTAGTCCCAGCTACTTGGGAGGCTGTGTGTGTTTTTGTTGTTGTTGCAGAAGTTTTTTTTAAAATATTCTGGATAGTAACCTCTTATTAGATATATAATTTGCAAGAATTCCCTCTCATTTTGTGGGTGGTCTTTCACTCTATTAATTGAGTCCCTAATACACCAAAGTTATTTTGAAGTAATCCAATTTATCAATTTTCGTAGGTTTTATCTCAATGAATTTTTTATTTTACTTAAGTTGTCTTTTTTTGGCATATTATGTTTCTTATATTCCTTAATTACCCTTTAGTGTTGGTATAATAAATTTCCATTTGTCTTTTTTTCTGTATTAGTCTGACTAGAGGTTGATCAACTTTACTGATGTTCTCAAACAATAACTTTTTATTTTGAGGATTTTTCTCTGTTAATTTTCTGTTTTTCTATTTCATTAATTACTAGTTTGATCTCTGCCATTTTCTTATTTCTTCTTGTATTTTTCTAAATTCTTAAAGGAGAATCTGAGTTCATTAAATGTACGTAATTTTGTTTTCTAATGTTTACTATTATAAATATCTCACTAAGTACTGCTTTACAGATATCTTGTAGATTTTGATATGTTGTATTTCATTTTTATTTGTTCAGAATATGTACTTTTTAATTTCGATTTCTTCTTTAACATATGTTCTGTTTAGAAGCATTTTTTTTTTCAATTTCTATATATTAGGGAATTTTCCGGATACCTTTCTGTTGTTTTTTTTTCTAATTAAATCCCACTGTGATCAGAGAATGTATTAGGTAGACTTTTATCTATTTAAATATGTTAAGATTTTTATAATGGGCCATGGATATATTACAGGGAGAGGCTACTGACGTATCTGACTGTGATTGTGGATTCTTTTATTTCTTCATATGATTTTATCAGTTTGTTTCATATATTTGAAGCTATGTTATTAAGTATGTAAATATTTTGGATTTGTAGATCCTCTTGCCAAATTGACCCCCTTTATAAGTAGGTGTTGATTTTTTTACCCAATCTGGTAATAATCAGGATGTCTTCCAATAATGTCTTCTAATCAGGATGTTTCCAACATTTTAATTTAATGTCATTATTGATAAAGTATATCTATAGCGTTACTGGTTGTTTTTCTTGTGATTTTACTGGTTGGTTCATTGTTTATTCTTACTTTTTCCTCATTTTCTGGTTGTATTGTATTATTTAAATTTTTATGATTCCATTTTACCTACATTATTGGCTTATTATTTGAAAACTTCTTATATCTTTTATTTATTGCCCTAGAGTTTACAAAAGGCATCTTGCTTTTATTACAATCTTCCTGTCAATTGTATTACACCATTTCATGTGCAGTATAAAATACCAAGTGTTTATTTCTAAAAGCTTGTTTTATTGGAAATATTTGTCATATAAAACTTAGTTTTTAGTAGTTACAATGAAACAAAATTTAGGATAGGAAAAATATCATCTGAACTATATTGCTATGCTTAAAATTTCCACCAACAGCAAAAGCTTAAAACTCTAACACTCATTTGTCAAAAGCTACTTACAGCCTATTTGTCAAAGAAGCATCAGTTTCTATGGGAATGAAATGAAGTACTCTCAGCAACGGGTTACAGAAGTGTGTTAAATTTCAATGACTGAAACTCAGCACTCCTCTAATAACATAACTAATCACTCAGTGATAAATTCAGCAATAGTTTTTCAAACACATTCTTAGAGTGACGAGCATAATTCTCGGAATAGTGGCTAACTTAAAATGAATATTTATAGACCAGTTTTTGAAATTATTACAACGTAAATTGTGCATCTTTAACCCTGTACAAAATCACCATGTGATAGAATTCACAACTTGGTTGTTCATTTAAGTAAAATATTTTCAATATAACATTACTATTCAGAAATGAATAGAAAGCAATTGAATTCTCTGTGGGAACTTGGATATACAAGGTCTGTTATTTGTCATCACAGTATTGGCTTCCAAGTTTAAGAGCCAAATCCTCTTATTTACCAAAATACATACTTAGAATCTCCTGATGTGATGAAATTATCATTGATGTAGTAAATCACTTCCTAGATTCACTTCCACTTGACAATGTATCAATGTCTGAGGCCTAGGATATTTTTTCCCCAGAAATAACTTTATTTACCAACATGATGTGATTTTAGTGTATGCTTTATTTAATCCTCAATGAAAAATATTTTTTAAAATCTCTACATACTCTTGGCGGGGCGCGGTGGCTCATGCCTGTAATCCCAGCACTTTGGGAGGCCGAGGTGGGTGGATGACAAGGTCAAGAGATCAAGACCATCCTGGCCAACATGGTGAAACCCCGTCTCTACTAAAAATACAAAAATTAGCTGGGCCTGTGGCACACGCCTGTAGTCCTAGCTACTCAGGAGGCTGAGGCAGGAGAATTGCTTGAACCCGGGAGGCAGAGCTTGCAGTGAGCCGAGGTTGCACCACTGCACTCCAGCCTGAGTGACAGAGCGAGAAAAAAAAAAAAAATCTCTACATACTCTAAATAATAGGCTTTACTTAGACAAAGTAAAGAATTTTTGTTATTCAAGTTATAGTCATAGCAATTTATGTCAAGAAATGTAGCTGAATAATCTTATTATTTAACAAAGTTTTCTTGTTTGTTTTGGTTGAAAACGTTTTGAAGAAAAGCAAACCTAAGTATGAAAACAAATAAAAGCACACCTTTTAATATATTTCTTCAGAGAGAGTCAACATGTGTAAATTAACATGCTCCCTCCCCATCCCAAGTGCTGACGTCCTCTGTTAATTTTTACTCAATGTTTTTGGCTCAGTTACAGTGCCTCTTAATTCAGGGCTCAGTTCTGACCACCAAATATGAGAAGACACAATGAAGAAGCTGGTGGATATTCAAGTGGTGCAAAGACTAAGAAGTGCTTAAATGAATGCGAATTATGAAATGTTTAAATTAGTTCTTATAATACCTGCCTTTCATTTGAAGTGCTTAGTTTGCTAACATGTAATGAAAATATTTATATGGTTGAATTTAGGTCTGCTTTTTTTTTCTGACTGCTCTTTTTATTTTATGTTCCTCTCTGTCCCACTTCTGGCTTTTTTAAATTATTTGGACACTTCTAAAATTATTATTTTTACTTATTTATTTTTTGAGATGGAGCCTCGCTTTCTCACCCAGATTGGAGTGCAGTGGCGCGATCTCAGCTCACTGCAACCATCTGCTCCCAGGTTCAAGCGATTCTCCTGCCTCAGCCTCTGGAGTAGCTGGGACTATAAGAGCATGCCATCATGCTCAGTTACTTTTTGGATTTCTTTAATAGAGATAGGGTTTCACCGTGTTAGCCAGAATGGTCTGGATCTCCTGACCTCATAATCCACCCGCCTCGGTCTCCCAAAGTGCTGGGATTACAGGCGTGAGGCACCGTGCCCAGCCTTAAAATTTAACTTTTGAACTTTTCTATTGACCTTTCAGCTCAGCCTCTTTGCATATCTTTTAGGGATTTACTTAGGGATTAATATTTATTGCATACCTTTTTATGTAGTATGTTTACTGATAACCTTCAATGATGTAAATTCATTTATCACCATATCAACCTTTATACTATAGGTGTCATATGTATTGCTCCCACGTATACCTTACTCCCACAAAAAAAGTGTTAAAATGCTTGAACAGTCATGTAAATTTTAAATAAATATTAAAAATATTTTTGTATATATAAAACTATATTTACTATTTCTGATGCTCTTCATTTTCTTATTTTGGTGGACAGATTTTCCCTTCTGTATATTTCCCTTCAGTTTGAAAAGCTTCCCTTAGCATTTCTTGTATCGCATGTCTAGTGACAGCAATTTTTCTTATTTTTTTCTTTCTCTGAAAATGTTTTTATTTTAAATTCACTTTTGAAGGAGATTTAAAGGAATACAGAATTACCAGTTAAAAGTCTTTATTTTTATTTTTTTCTTCTGTCTCTTAAAGCTGTTGTCCCTCTCTCTGTGGTCACCATAGTTTCTACATTTGTGGTAATTAAAATTACTGGCTATTTTCAAGATTTTTTCTTATTATTTTTGGTTTTTAGAAGTTTAAATATGATGTGCCTAGGATGATTCTCTTTGAATTCCTCTCATTTGGGGATTTTCTTGTATCTGTAACTTTATGTCTTTTGCCAGAGTTGGAAAACGTTGGCCACAATTTTAGTTTTCTCTTCTTCCTTTATGATTCAAATCATGTAAAGATTAGAACTTGGTGAAATTCTCTTAAAAGTGTGTACGCCACTTTTTGCATGTTAACATGGTTTCAGTGCCCTAGGATATCAGACTAGCAGTGAAATGCATGGATACATTGTAAGTTCTGCCTACATTTTTGAAGGACTGACAGAAAGTTTTTCACAGCAGCTGCGGCATTTGCATTGTACATTTCCACTAGCAGTGGTATAAAGGTTGCAGTTTCTCCACATCTTTGCCTACAGTAGATTTTTTATATTTTTTGTTGGTTGCTCGGATGGTTAGATTTGGTTTGGTTATAGTTGTGTTGGTAGGCGGAAAGTGGTATTTTTATTGCAGTTTTGTTTGCATTTTTGTAATGACCAATGATGTTGAGTACCTTTTCCTGTGTCCACTGGTCATATGTGTGTTTTCCTTGCAGAAATATCTGTTAAATTTTTTTCTTTTTAATGATTTTATTATTTTAGTACACATGATGTAAAAATATATTTTAGATACTAAGAACTTATTAGATACATGATTTATAAATATTGCCTCTCATTCTATAAGTTGGCCATTTTTACTTTTTTGATAGGGTCCTCTGAGTAACACAAGTTTTTGTTTTGTTTTCTAATTGTGATGACATCCAATTTATTTAATTCTTTTTATCTTTGTTCTTTTGGTGACATATTTAAGAAGCCATTACCTAATCCAAGATCACAAAATTTTACACCTACGTTTTCTTCTAAGATTTTTATGTATTACGTTTAAATCTTTCATCCATTTGAGCTAACATTTGTATATAGTATGTGGTAGTGGTCCACTTTTTTATTTTCCATGCAGATGTCCAGTTGTCCCAGCACCACTTGTTGAAAAGACTATTCTTCCCTTATTGAATAATCATACCTCCCTGATATGTTTACTTCTGAACTTTTAATTATAATCCATTGATTTATATGCTTATCCTTATGCCAGTGCCACACTGCTTTAATTACTGCAGCTTTGTATTGAGTTTGGAAATCAGACATCTGAGTCCTACAATTTTGTTTTTATTTTAAAAACTGTTTTGGCTATTCAGGTCCCTTATATTTTTATATGCATTTCAAGAGCAGCTTGTAGGCCAAAAATGCTGTTGCAATTTTGATTAGGGACAGCATTGAATCTGTAGGTCAATTTAGTGGCTTGCTATCTTAACAACATTATATCTTCCAATCAATGAATAAGAGATGACTTTTCATTTGTTGGTCTTATTTAATTTCTCACAATGTTTTATATCTTACACTTCCTTGGTTAACTATATACTTACACACTTGCCTATGTTATTATAAATGAAATTGTTCTTTTATAGATTGTTCATGATCATTGTACAGAAATTAAACTGATTTTCATATTGAGCTTGTATCTGCTACTTTGCTGAACTTCTTTATTAAGGCTTATAGATTCGTGTGTATGTGTATTATTAAGGTTTTCTATCAATAAAGTCATAAATGAAATGGGAATTGAGATAATTTTACTTCTTTGATTCCAGTAGGAATACCTTTTATGTCTTTTTCTTGTCCAATTTATCTGGCTAGAACTTCTAGTATAATGTGGAATAGAATTGGCAAGGGTGGACACTCTTGTCTTATTCCTGATCTAGTGGGGAAAGCTTTTTTCAATATTATATATAATGCTAGCTGTGGGATTTTGGAGATCACTTTAACAAGATAAAGAAAGTTTTCTTCCATTTCTACTTTGATGAATCTTTTATCATGTTAAAGTGTATATTTTGTCTATTTTTAAAAATCAATTGAGATAATTATTTGTCTTTATTTTACTAATATCAGATATTACCTTGATTGATTTCATATTTTGTGCCTATGTTGCATTATTGTGGTGAATTCTATTTGATCGTAGTGTATAATCTTTTAATATGCTGCTGGATTTTGTTTGCTAGTATTTTGTTGAAGATAGTTGTATCTATATTTATATGGTATGCTGGTCTGTAGTTTTTATTTCTTGTGATGTCTTTGTCTGGCTTTGACGACAGGGTAATACTGGCCTCATAAAATAATTTGGAAAGTATTTTCTCATCTTTATAGAGTAATATGAGAAGTAATGATGTTAATTTCCTTTAAAGCCTTGATTAAAACAGAGAAGGCATTTCTCCTTGGGCTTTTTTTTGTTGAAGCACTCACTCATCCATACCAATAGCAGATTCTCTTACTGTTATTTAAATAGTAATTTTTAAAATAGGCAGATGCTACTTATAATAGCCCTATAGTTATTTAACATGGGGGAGCTATGTATTTGGATATATACAAACACACAGAGTGAGAAATATAAACTGTTTTCTATAAATATTCACACATGGGTAGGCAACTAGATAGTAGTATGCTGTATAACAAGTTACAATTTGAAAACATGAAGAATTTTTTTGGCATATTTTTCTTTTTTTTTTTTTTTTTAGACAGAGTTTTGCTCTTGTTGCCCAGGCTGTAGTACAATGGCATGACCTTGACTCACTGCAACCTCCCCCTGCAGGGTTCAAGTGATCCCCTGCCTCAGCTTCCCGAATAGCTGGGATTACAGACATGCACCACTACGCCTAGCTAATTTTGTATTTTTATTAGAGACAGGGTTTCTCCATGTTGGTCAGGCTGGTCTCGAACTCCCAACCTCAGGTTATCTGCCCGCCTCAGCCTCACAAAGTGCTGGGATTACAGGCGTGAGCCACCACGCCTGGCCGAGCATAGACTTTTAAATGAAGGAACTAAATTATTTAAAGTGTGTAAGATCTTCTGAATACACTTTACACAAAACATACTTATGAATAAGTGTCTCTAGAGGATGAAAAGAGAAAAATTAACTCATTCGTTGAAGAACCTGAAATCCTATGTATAAAAAAATGGGCAATTGTGTATCTATACATATAAATATATGTATACATGTATGCACATATCTACACACATGTATCTCCAACAAAATCTAGTAATATATTTTAATATATTCATTAAATAATTATGGCAGAAAAAATTTATAAATGAATTACACTTTAAAAAAAATTTTGAGCATTCTAATTATAAACCTCTCCAGATATCTGTAGAAAATAGATTTAAGAGAACAGCGGTTTTACTATTTAGTCACAATATCTGAATTAAATACGAACTGTCAGTTCTTTAATTGAAAGCATTTTTGTTTTTCATTTTCAGCTTTTACTATCACATTAAATCTAAATTAAACACTTATTGGAGACACTCAATTTTAAATCTTACCCTTTTATTTACTTTAATTGACAGTTAGATGCCAAATAGATTTGGCATTCTAATTATATACTTAGTAAGATTTCTGCACAGAAGTCTAAAGCACTTGTTCTTCAATTAAGTTTTGCTTTGTTATCTTCAGCTTCCTCAATTTCTCACTTCTATTTATTTTGTCACTTAATTTCTTATTTATTCACAGTTCGATTATGACACCTGGATAATTTTTCTACCGACTTTGCTTAAATTGTTCCCTAATATTATTACTAATAGCAACAATAAATGAACTTATAATTTGAAAATTAGATCTGGAAAAAAATATTCATTTTTGTACCTATTTATAGAAAAAATTTTTGCTACAGAATACTTATTTTTATTCATGTTTATAGACTCTTCCAAGCATAACTTATTTAAAATAAGACATATATAACAATAATTTTCTGTATTTATAACTATCAAAATAACTTTTTCAAAACATTACAGATAGTTGAAAATAATATTAAGCTGTAGCAAATATTTTTATTAGATTTTATTATGGACTTTTACAAAATTATATTTTCTTTATACAATCTGATTATTTTTGAAGTAATCTATGCACATATAGAAAATACTACATCTTTATATATGAAACCATGACTGAGACCATTACTTTAAGCTAAGAAAGTTTACAGTTGAATAATTTATTACCTAATTTACTGGTTTATTTGTAAATATAACTTTTGAAATGCATATATATGTATGTATTGAAAAAGATGTAAACATAGATTTTAATATAGGCAAAGTGACTAATAGATTTTCTATGTTAAATATTATGCATTTTAGAGTTTTCATTTTTAAAATAATAAATTTAATAAAATTAAAATGGCACTATTAATAACAATTAATTAAGATAGGCACATGAGCAGCATGCTCATGAAATGGTAGAACCCATGGGTGACCACTGGCATTAGATCAAGCCGAAGAAGTTTAAGATTTAAAGACTTTCATTTACACAAACTCCCTACAAGACCCTAGGAGAGGTATTAAGTACGGTTTCATAAAACGAATTGTGCCCTACCTTCACCTCCCATAAATTCACTGAAGCCCTAACCATCAATGTGACTGTATTTGGAGACAGAGCCTATGAGAAAGTAACTAAGGTTAAATGAGGTCATAAGGTTAGACACTGATCTAATAATGTCATTATAAGAAGAGACAGCAGAGAGCTCCCTCTCCCCATGCACCCGCGCTGAGGAAAGGGCAACATGAGGACATAGTGAGATTGCGGCCATCTGCAAACCAGGAAAGACGCCTTCACCAGAGACAGAATTTGTTAGCACCTCTATCAGTGGAATTCCAGCTTCCAGAACTTTGAGAAAATTAATTTCTGTGAAGTCACCCAGTCTGTGATACTTTGTTATGGAATACTGAGATGACTAATATATAGGGTCCTATGTTTTTGTAACAATTTCTTTATTTTAAAATATTTTATTTGCATTTGCTTAAACCAAGTTTGTTACCCCTCTTATTTGTTCTCCGTCCCACCTTTCCTACTGTCGATGGTGCTACAGTGCTTCCAGATAATTTTAGGATCTGGTTCAGAAGAAGAATCTGGATTTTGTGGAATAAATATTTTTCCGTATTACAGACACTTCCACAGAAAATCAAATTTTTGCTCTGAGTGCTTTCAGAAGTAATTCTATTGCCCACAATCCCTAGTCCGTCGCTATTGTGCAAGAGAAGTAGGGCTAGAAGAAATATCACAACATCAACATGATACAACAAACTGCCTAGCGTCAGTTATGAGGAGTCGATTAAATAGAAGAAACAAGATTCCACATGTTTGGAGCCAGAAGATAGTCTGTGAAAAATTATACTAATCATCAGGAATATAAAACAATGTGCAAAAGATTGGTTCTTACTGATGTCTAATCAAAAAGGAAGAAATGTTCTGTCAGGCACATACACTATGATGCATCATATGCCAGATAAGAAAAAAAAACAGATATTTTTCTTTGTGGGGGCATTATATAAAGTAGAATTTATCAGAAACCTCGTATTTATAGGGCACAAGTTGGTATCATTAAAACAAATATTGAGTACGTCTGCGTGTGAGATCACACGTTTTATATATTACAACTTATTATTGTGTTGTGTCAGCTCATTGGCCAAAGATTTGTTTCTTGTTTGTTTGACACAAAATACTGACATTGACAAAGATAATAGACAATTCATAATACAAATAACACTATCAGAGCATCAGTGACAAACTGGCTAATTAGTAGTATCAATTCAGCCAGTATATAAAAAGTCACCCCAAATGAAAATTTGCAATGACTTGTAGTTTTGTAGTCTAAGTAGAAGAAACCTGGTAATAGTTTCCCCAAATTTAACAATAAGCCTGAATATTTGATAATGATTTCAGTATTAAGCTGTGTACCTGAATTGAACACTTTCTAAACTTGCTTCCCTTTAATAACAATAATAGTGATAAATGTAACAAATTTTAACAAGCATGCTAAAAGAAAGAGAAAACTAGTTTTCTGTAATTTATATAGAAAATTATATTATGAAATCATTATCCTTTGAACGAGTCATGAAATATGCCACCAATATTTTAGAAAAAAACATATTCTACAGTTGTGTTGAGCTGTTTATTAATAAAAATGTTTTGTTATTTTTCTGAACTATGTGAATTTTGTGGTATTTGTAATTGGTGGTGATTTACTTTCTCATGCTAAACTTTTATTCTTATGTAAGCTAGTAACATTAATTTTGAATTCTTTTTCTTAGAAGACTCCACAAATTGCATATGCTTCTGAAACCACAAACTCTAGATCCTCCCTTGCCTGTATCTCTATAAAATATCTATACCAATAATTATCATATGTTAAGAATCATAGAGAATATTATTTCTTCAATTTTACAATTGAGTGGACTGAGTGGTAACCACATTTACACAAATAAGAATTGAATCGAATAATTGAATTGTCAATTGAATAGAGCTCATATCTGTCTAACTCAAAAATTTGAGCTATATTTCTGTTAAATCCTGCTACATCTGATATACACGAATAGTTGGATTTTTTCTATTGTTTAAGTCTCCGTTTTCAACTGTGTCCTTTTCTCAATTTGTGTTTCTTCTTACTCTCATTGTCCTGCCCAGCCTCCATCCCACAGCTTGCCTTTTCTATTTATTTAATATATTATTATTTCTATTTATTTAATATATGGTTTTGTCTCACTTACCTCAATCTGAGCCATTTCATCTCCCTGATCATTAAATCTTGAATATTCATTTCTCTAAGGATGGAAAAAGGTGATTACTTTCATACACACATTTTTTTAAAAAATTAGTAGCTCTATTGAGATATAATTGATATACCAAAACTGTACTTATTTTTTGTGTACAAATTGATGAGTTTGGACATACGCAAACAGCTGTGATGACATCACCACAGTCAAGGAAGTAGACATATCTGACACCTCCCAAAGTATTCTTGTTTCTTTTTGTTTCCTTCTGTCTTTTTATTTTGTTTCTATGGTAAGAACACGACATGAAATCTATGCTCTTAGCAAATTTTGAAATACACAATACCACCTTGGTTAACTGTAGGCACTATTTTTTACAACAGGTATTGGGATCGTACTCAGTTGTACAATTGTAACTTTATACCGGTTGAATAACATCTCACCATTTCTTCCACCACCCAGCCCCTGAAAACCAACATTGTATTTTTGGCTTCTATAATTTTAACTATTTTATGTATTTTCTATAAGTGGAATCATTCAGCATTTTTCTTCTGTGACTGACTGAATTCACTTAGCATAATATCATCCAGGACCCACTATGTTGCTACAAATGGAAGGATAGATTTCATTCTTCTTTAAGGGTGAATTATGTTCCATGAAGTGTAGATACCACAGTTTCTTTATCCATTTTTATTCATTGGCCCATGGACACTTGGACTGTTTTCATGTCTTGGCTATTGTTAATAATGCTGCAGTAAACATAGGCATGAAGATATCCCTTTGAGATCCTGATTCCTATTCCCTTGCATATTTAGCCAGGAGAAAGATGGCAGGATCATACCATAGTTTCATTTTTAACTTTTCTGGGAACATCTATACTATGTTCCATAGCTGCCAAACCATTTTACATTCCCACCAACAGCATACAAGGATTCCAGTTTCTTCACATTCTCACCAATTATTATATTTTCTATTTCATAATAACCTTCCTAGCATATGTGAGGTGATATTTCATGGTATTGTAGTTTCCAACTACTTTTGCCCAATAATTAATGATGTTGAGCATTTTTTTCATATATCTTTTGGCCATTGGTATGCCTTCTTTTAAGAAATGTCCATTCATGTCGTTTTCCCATCTTTAATCAGGTTGTTTTTTGTTTTCCTTAGTTGTAGAGGTTCGTTATATAGTTTGAAAACTAACTTCCTTATCAGATATTTGGCTTGAAATATTTTCTCCTATTCCATAGGGTGCCTTTTCATTCTGTTGATGGTTTACTTTACTGTATAGAATCTTTTTAGTTTGATGTAGTCTCACTTGCTATTTTCCTTTTGTTGCCTGAGCTTTTGGTGTCGTATCCAGGAAACAGTTGCCAAGACCAATGTCATAAAGCTCTTCCTCCATATTTCTTTGTGGGAGTTTTACAGTTGCAGGTCTTAAGTTTAAGTCTTTATTCCATTTGGTGTTGAATTTTGTGTATGGGGTGAGATAAGGGTCTGGACTTACTCTTTTGCATATAGATATCTAGTTTGCCAAACATCATTTAATGAAGAGAGTGTCATTTCCCCATTGTGTGTTCCTGGCACCTTTGTCTAAGAGCAATTGACATTACGTGCATGAATTTATTTCTGGACCTCCATTTTGTCCCATTGGTCTTTATGTCTGTCTTCGTGTGTGTGTGTGTGTGTGTGTGTGTGTGTGTGTGTGTCAGTGCCATACCGTTTCATTACTGTAGCTTTGTAATATATTTTGAGATCAGGATGTGATATGCTTCCATCTTTGTCTTTTTTCTCAAGATTATTAAATGGAAATAGTTATCATTATCCCAATATTTTCATATAAGGAACAGTTTATGAAGTGATAAATCTTGACAAATTCAATTACATTGAAAAATTCTACATAGCCATTAAGGATCACAGCAAACTTTGGAAAGTAAGTTTGTTTGACTCCAATTAACAGACCTTTAACCAGAATGATATGCTACTTTCCAGTTACTTTTAGATTTTGTTTACAAAACAAAACTGGGTTTGAAGGAGACCAGTAAATATGAGCTCATCTGTTCATCCAATGATGCTGCCCAATGTAAATATGAATATTTCATGATGTAAGTCCACTCTTTCTGATTATAATTTAAGGAAGGTAAAAATCAAAGTTCAGAAACAGTATAATTCACACAAATGTAACATGGAAAAAAAAAGTAATCCTACTGGAAATTGTGATACATTACAGACAATAATATATAATTACAATCAGAGGAATAATATGAGCTTACTCAAATTCAGTGAAAAGGAATTTAAGCTTGGTCTTTTACTCATCTTTCTCCTCATGACATTTTTAACTTTCTGGAACCATCTTATATATAAATGAGTTTCTATTATGATAGCTTTCATATGCATTGATGTTTCTATTTGTACAGTGAAACATTGAACTCAAACTAGAAATAACATGTATCCCCCTGTAATTATGAATGAAGGCACGCAGATATATATTTTAAGTACAAGGCTTTTATTCCACTAGATTAGAACTTTCAAGAACATGTGTAATGAAGGATAATTGGCTTTATTTATTTGCATTGTTGAACATGCTCAATTGGGGGCCCGAATGCCAAGAAGAACTAATGACATTTTGAAAGAATTATTGTGTGTTGTGTTAGGTGTAAGGCATATTCTTATTTTGTTTTCAGCAAAATTTTAAATTAACAACAAAAATTGTTCTATTTTTATTTTGGAAATTCTATAAAAGCTACAGTTTTATTGAGTAGATTTGCCTAAAATTAGCCAATCTTATCAGATATATTTGCCTAGAATATGTGGTGTATACTTTTGGCTGATAAGATATATTTGTCAAAAGTATATACCACATATTTGCCATATATATTTGCATAAAATATGTGGAATGTGTGGTATATATTTTGGTATGGATCTGCACATGTATGTATGTGTGTACATGTTTGTATTGATTGACATATTTCTCATTCTCCACCATAATACATATCTTTCTGGAAAGTATTGATTTTCTATGTTTTATTGACCAGCCATTCATTAATATGTATAAAACTATGTATACATTTTATCAATTAAATAAACTATAGAAAAATTAAAGCTTTATTATCCTGGGCTCTGCTTCTCTCTAGTTTTTCCAATTTTATTCATTTCTATGTATTTACTAAGGAATGCAAATTATTTTAATTTTTAAATATTATTTAAAAGTACATTTGATATACATTTAAAAACTTAATTGGTTTCCTAATTTAAGTAATATTAAAGATGACTTTCCAGAACATTTGAATGTGAGTTAAAAATGGAGAAATCATTAACTTTGTAATATTTCTGACATCAAGTTTTCTATATACTTTGTTTGCTAAGATGAGTATTCTGCAATGGGAAAAATCATTTTTCTCTTCTTTGGCTGAACTGTCCATCTTTGTTACCTAATTGGTTTGCTTGCCAGAATTAATTGACAAGGTTGTCTCTGGAAACATTATGTAAATTCTATTTGGCAGCTCTTTATAAGCTAAATTGATAGCTATATAATACTGTTTAAGTGTGCAATTCCCCAAATGGAAATATGCCATAATTTATTTCGAGTTCAGAATCATAGCATATTGCACCAAATCACAGCAATACTGCACCAAAAAGTTTTGCATAGAAAAGATCCTACACAAAACTATTTATTTGCTTGTAATAGCAGAATTATTTTCTGTTTTTGTTTTCGACTATTTTTGACATGGGATCTCACTCTGTTCCCCAGGCTGCAGTGCAGTAGCATGATCACAGCTCACTGCAGCCTTGAATGCCCAGGCTTAAGCAGTCCTTCCATCTCAGCCTCTTGAGGAGCTAGGAATACATATGTGTGCTACTGCATCTGGGTAGTTATTTTTGTTTGTCTGTTTATTTATTTATTTATTTTGAGATGGTGTCTTGCTGTATTGCCCAGGTTGCAGTGCAGTGGCATGATCATAGCTCACTTAGCCTTGAACTCCCGGGTTGAAACAATTCTCCCACTTCAATCTCCCGAGTAGCTGGAACCACAGGCATGTGCCACGAAGTACTCATCCTGAGCTCAAGCGATTGCCTTGCCTTGGCCTCCCAGAGTGCTGGGACTATAGGTGTGAGCCACTGCACCTGGCTCTGGTTAATTTAAAAACTTTTTTGTTTTTGTGGGTTTTTTTTTTTTTTTTTTTTTGGAGATACAAGGTCTCACTATG
>NW_026652279.1:150835871-150906439 GCF_009828535.3 Hylobates moloch
TATGTACCACCTTCACTTTCATCAAGGGTTTCATATGCAAAATTTTGTTAAATCCCAATCTCAACTATATGAACTAATTGTCATGATCTATCTCAACAGTACAGGTGTGGATAATGATATTTAGTGAATCTAAATAACTTGTCCATAGTTATACAGCTCAAGCACTTGACTCTACATGCATAATGTTAGCCATCCCTCCCTCCTTATCATGTTATGCTCTAGTTATTTTGTGAGTATATTGTCCAGCTGTAATCTTTAAATTCTGTAGTGGGTGCATGATGAATGAATATTAGGCAAATGAATAATCAAAAGGTTTTCAATGTGAGGAATTTAGTATGTTCTCATATTTAACACGGGCTCTCTTTGTATTCAGTAAATGTTGTTGAAAATGGGGGCCATTTTTGGGTAGAATGTCTGTCACTCAGGGTATCACGTGTCCCTCGAGGCTCATATTCACATCTAAAAGAAATAATTCTTGAACAAAAACACAAACAAATACTAAAAGGACTTTCAACAACATTTTTAGCAGTTCCATGAGCAGATTTGTCAGTGCTTACATCACAGTGATTTCAACTGAAATGAAAAACGGTATTCAAAGCTTTACTTCACTATCAGTAACCTAAAAGAAACTTCATAGTTACAGGTGCTCTGCAGAAGGACATCCCCTCTGGGCTACAAATGCAGGATATTCAAATTGCCAACTTCAAGAGATAGCTCAGAGGACACCACATTAAAAATAATGTTCTGGAAACTGACAATTATATGGAGAGAAATTTGAGGAAGCTGAGAATTTTGCGTGAGAGTTGATGAAATACTATTTTTAAATAATTATTGCAATCCATTTCCCCCCTTACTTGAGAAAATACAAGCTATAGAATGAATGAATAATTTTATTGATAGAAGTATAATATCTACCACATAGATATTAGAAGGATTAAAATGTTATCTATTTGGACTATTGTAAAACAGCAATATAATCTGAGAATTGAAAAAAATTAAAATAATGACAAATACTTTTAATCCAAGAATTCTTTCAACACTAATTTTAATTAAAAACAAGTATAAAATATGTATTCACATCTTGTATTGTTTATTTAAATAACAAAATTAATAGATTTGCTATATTTTATGTAATTTTTTGAGAAATCTCTGGTTATTTGGTCAATTGACAACTTCAGTCTCTAGGGTTTTCTGGGGTGAAATGATTAGGTTTCTTTATTATTCACATGAAAGTCTACATTTTAGACTTACGGGACTGCTTTGGCCTCAACAAAAATTGTTATTTCTGAAAGTAGAATATCTAGGGGGAATAAAAAGGTATCTAGGGGGAATAAAAAGGTCTCTAGGAATATTTTTGTTTTAAGTTTAAGCTAATATAAAATGCTCATCAGCTATATAAATTACTTTATTTAAGTTGAATATATAACATTTCCCTTTACAAGTAAACATCCAAAGAATCTTCTAAATGAATTTTAAATTATGGTGTTTCCATAGCATCGGATGAGCAATAAAATTCTCTTAATTTGATACATTTTTTATTTATATAGTTTCTCAAATCTAAGATCTGAGGGTGAGCGATAATAAATTACTGAGACTGTAAATCGTAGACCCAATAAATGGCAGATCCTGAAATTTAACCTGTTTTCTAATGCTACCATCCATCTTATTTCTTGGATGGTTCTCTTTTTTTCTAACCTGCTCATGCTATTACCTATTTACCAAATATAGAGGAAATCACTTAAAATTGTAGTTTCTGCACCTGTAGAAATGGAAAACTTGTGACTTATGACATTTAAAATCCCCTCAGACTCTGGAAGAATATTAAAATGACTCAGATTTTAAAAATATTTCTGTTTTATTCCATGTGTTAGCAAAACTATGTTAAAATCAAGGGCATACCAAAAGAGTGATAACAGTCGCTTACATTCATTTATCAATGAACTGGAAGTGATTAGACTTAGAGACACAAAATAAGATATCCAGAGCTCAGGAGCACAATGATCCTACTAGAATTGGAGATAAATGATTAGCCAAAAATAGTAATTTATCTACTTTCCTGAAAAGCATCTTTCTCAGTGAGGGTTTGCTTACTGGGCTTTGCACACTTTGAATTATTTTTTCAACTATCTATGACTTCAGCATTTAGCTAGAGGTAATATTTATAGACTAGTTTTTATTTTCAAAATGCTCTCATATTTCACCTAATACCATTCTATTATAATACTCCGAATTACATTTCATAAGGTTTAACTTCATTTTGCAGGTGCTGACTTTGGTATGTTAAGAGAAATTGTATGTGAAATATTTACATATTCACTGGTATTTAATGAACAAGGTTTAGGTAAAACGTATGTCTTGCAGCTACTGGCAAGCTCCTCTCAAATCAAACATTGCAATATGATTCTTTTGTTGAGATATAACACAATGTTTGAGGATTATGACTTCTTATAATGTATTGTTAAAATTCAAATCAGATATTAAGAAGTTAGCTTTGTACACACAATTGAGAATCTTTTTGTAAATGCAAGTACATTCAATTACCTTTGTAATATGTGCATGTTTCAAAGTAACTATCTTTAAGTCATATATTTTATCACTTGTTATACTAATACATTTAAGGTACTATTATGGGTATAGAATATATTTACTTAGTCATATAGAATGCATTAACTGTGTAGTACAAAAGTCACTGCCCAGTACTCAAATAAACTAAATTTAAAACCAAAAAAAAACAAATTTTCTGATTAAAAAATTCAGAGAGAAACTTGAATTTGGGATATAACTGGCTCCATATAATATATGTTAGCATATATTAGCATCTTTGACATTTAGTGTAATGAATAATTTTCTAGGAGAATTGTTCATTCATTATTTTCAGTGGAAGGATCATTCACTATTATTTCACTACCAGTACAGTCATGTTTTCTCTACTTTTCATTTATAATATTTTCGTGGAGTACACAGATAAAGCTTTTTCCTCTTTCATTCTATCAGCCAAAATGCTATCTAATGGAATGAGTAAGTGGCTGGGTAGAGAAGCCTGGGGCTTTTCATTTAAGGTCACTGCGAGGTCTGAGTGTTGTTATGTTTCTGTGTCGTGCTGTGCAGGGATTTATTTATAATCTAGAGCATACACATCCACAAACAGCTAAAATCCCTGCTGTGTTCCCAATAAACATTTAACATATTCTGCTCCATTTACAACAGGACTGTAATCAGGGCTGTAGATGCTAGATCACCAGCACTGCATAGTTAGGGGAATACAGAGATACTGACTCTCCTAGGTGAAAAACATAATTAAAGGTATTTGCAGAAGAGTAGATTCCTTGTCATTCTTAATGAAGTAATGACATATTGTGCATAAGCTCTGGAGAAAGAACACATTCCGGTGCTCAAATGTCAGCACTGCTACTGATTTTAACTATTTTAGTTTGGTATATCAATAAAACAAAGGGTCACTTTTATCACTTGCAAAAATAATAATTCCAAAAAGCATTATTTCTAAAATCTACTCAAATTCTAAAATTCAGTGACTTTTCTTTTTTAATTTAATATTGTAAAATGAATTACTTGCATCTAATTATGTTTTCTTTGCAATGTGTTTCAATAAATGTTGTAGAACAACATACAATAAAAGTGTGTGGCATTCTTTTATCTTCCTTAATCAAGGTTAAGATCAGAAATTACAATCAAACCTTTTAGGTTTAAGTGATCATCTTAATTTCTTATCAAACTATTTTTGGAAACAATTATGCTTAAAATACTATCATTGTAGCCATTATTTTTTAATCCAAATGTTGAAATTTCTAGTATTCACTTACATACACACCAGCACAAATTAATATGTAGATAACTGGGGTTATATTTTTAAAACCCTAGAAAGAAGTGATTACATCACACATGGATTTTGAAGAAACATACCTGGAATATGCATTTAGATGGCCTAACCGAAGAAGGCACTAGACTCTGTCTCTCTTGGTATCACAAATGTGTACAACATTCTTAAGATCTATAATGTTGTAAGCATGTGTGGGTTTTGGATAAGGACATGATCGGTAAATAATGGACTTTTAAAAATAGGTAATAAATAGTCGATATATTTAGCACTGATTCATATTGTACATTTTGTTCATTTGATTTGATTTTTTGTTTTATTTTTAATATTTTAATAAATGAATGATTTGACCCAATTTTCTTTCACTTGTCTAAGTATTAATTGTATTAGATGGCACTAGAATGAGCATAGGACTTGAGAACTATTCCCTAGTCTATTGTTCTACAAAGTTCCAAATCAATTAACCATCAAAGCAAGGACTACTAAATTTGAATTACTTCTTTCTCCTATTAACTTTCGGAGTGACCTATAATTTTAGTTCAATTACACAAGTTGTATAAAACCCTTAAGATGAAATATAGAATATAAAAACTTTCCAATTTGTTAATTAAACAAATAACCTCATAATGTCAAAAATGAAAAAAAAGTTTTTATATGTTTTCTAAGTAATCAATTACTTATTCACGTTTTGAAAATTTCTGAGACATTTCTTCCTCCACACAAATAAAGTTTGGATTGCCTGCAAATGCTTATAGAATGTTAATTTAACACAAGTTCATTTGAATTTGATTTTCCCTTCAAAATTCCTACAAAACGTCATTTTATCATTGTTTTACAAGTGAGAAATTTGTAATCACAACTCTCAAGGAGTTGTGATGTCAAAAGTTATGAATTTAAAGGTGTATTAGGCCATGCAGGTAGTACATATAAATAAATCAAGCAGGCAGGCATTGAAAAATAAACATTGGTGCATCTGTGACACAAAATATAGCCTGTGCTCTCCTTAATTCTTCACAGTTACCACTTCAGTGTATTTGAGCTGGACTTCCAAATGTCAGTGTTCATTGTTTTTGCCTGAGGGCTTTCTCTGACTATTGGGGCTCAATTTTCAGCACACACACAGTCAACCAGATGTGTTCACATTAAGGTATCCCAGGAGCAGCCCTCAATCAATGACTGATGGAGGGCCAAGCACTGACATCCCAGCTCCCTTGTCCTGTGGGAGGAACAACTGAAGTGCTTGTTCTATATCTGCTCTCACAGTTCTCCTGAAAGATTAAGCTCCAATTACCCACTGCAGTAGCTTTTCTGCTAATGGGATAATGTTGGTTTTTTGTCCTTCCTTGTCTCACTTCCTTATTCCTTGTCAGTGTTTCTTGGATCACTCCTGAAATAAACTACTTCCATTCAAATATTCACCTCAGCATATGCTTCTAGAAGAACTGAGAACCAACATATCTGACTAAATGTGTTTAAATTAAAATAAATAAAAACCTATAAAGGACAAGGTAACATGCACACCTACTGTCATTTTGCTACACTTCTTAAATCGTTACTAAAACATTTTAGTCACTACCTGCACACATGGTTCAGTTAGCAGCCTTTAACGCCATTTGGAACTATTGTCACAGAAGAGGTTAAAGCACATTGGCCCAATTTCTACTCAAATTAAAATCACTTTTAGGCTCATATATCCTGTATTTCACTTTATTTTCAGTCCTATGCCTAAATGCCCAGAAAAGAGGCAATTAATTAAACCGGCCGAATTTTAGCTTACACTACATACAAACATATTTCATCTACCTATTTATCTGTTTATTTTTTTAGAGGGCATTCTGGAGTGCAGTGGCGTGATCCTAGCCGGTGCAGCCTTGTACTCATGGGCTCAAGCAATCCTCCTGTCTCAGCCTCCCAAGGAGCTGGCACATACCACCATGCCTGGCTAACTTGTTTTATTTTTTATTTTTTGTACACTTGGAGTCTTGCTTTGTTGCCTGAGCTGGTCTTGACCTCCTGGCCTCAAACAATCCTCCTGCCTCCACCTCCCAAAACACTGGAATTACAGGTAGATGCCACCATACCCAGCTATTTGTTTTTAAAAATTCTTTTCCAGAGAAGAGGTCTTTCTAGGTTACTTCATCTATATATTTTTGATAAAACAAGTAGATCTTGATTTTAAACATTTATTCCCAACAGGGGAATGGGGCATTTTATCTTCACTGTCATTAGTCTTCTTTAGCCTTGAGGACAGAACTTGATTTCTTGGATCCTAAGTGTCTGAATGTCCCTTCAGTCGTTAGTTGAAGAGTTACAGATATTATCGCCTTTATTAAAGCCCCTGAGTTTTCTTCAGGTATTCTGCTGTTCCACACTGGTTACCAAATTGTTTGGCAAAATCCAGCATTTGAGAACCCTCCCTTGTACCACATGAACACTTTGTAGTCTTGCCAGGCCTTCAGAGAGCAGCTGAAAATTAGGGAAGAATTCTAAATATCTCTGGGTGTTTCTGGAAAATTTCCTTTCAATCTGAGGACATCTTAAACTAACAGTCTTACTCCTTTCTCTTCCTCTCCCTTCCCTTTATCTTCCTTCCTTTTCCTTCTGGATCCTCATGCTCCACCTGGCTTCCCTCGTCTCCCCTTGCCTGCCTCCATCACTGTATTCCCCCTTTCTTCAGCCCCATTCTCCTGTAACATTTTATAATTGGGGAACAAACAAACAAAAACAGAAGATAAATTATCTTAAGATACTTTTTTGCAATTTATTTGTCAAAAAAATTTTCCTAAATGTTAAGAAGCACAGAGCTGCATTCTCAGCCTTTTGGGCCATAGGTTGCCTATGGATAAAGGAGATATCAAAGAAGAAATATATTTTCATATGTAAAAACTCTTTTGCACTATAAAGTTAGCTGTGACTCAATCTACTTTGGGAATTTGTTTTTAAATTTAATACTGGGTAGCAGAGATATCCAAAGCAGAGTTCATATGATAGTGCATTGCTATTTTGAAATTAATAATAAAAAGGATTACTATTTCTTTCCTTTTCTTTTCTTTCTGCTTTTTTTTTTTTTTTTTTAAAAAAAAAAAAAAAAAAACAGGGTTTCCTTATGTCGCCCAGGCTGGAGTGCAGTGGTGCAATCATAGCTCACTTCAGCCTTGAACTCCTGGGCTCAGCCTTCCAGAGGGCTGGGAATTTATAGGCATGAGTTACCACCCCCAGCTTATTATTTCTATTTAGCATTTATCTTGTAATTTGTATTGTATCTTTCAAATCAATATTGCAATATGCTCTGTATATTGGAACAGTATCTGAAAAAAAAATACTTATTTTTTTTTGTTACTACCAGAAAATACTAAAAAGTAAAGACACAAAAGCTTATTTTTTTTTCTCCCACTATGTTTTTATCTCAGGTCTTAAGAAAAATGAACACTTGACCACAGATTGAGCCTCACTAAATATAGGCAGACATCTTTGATCTTTGAATTTCCTCTAAGTAGATCTTCAAATGTGTATCTGGTACTGCTACTAAGATATCTCAGTTACTCTAGTCATAAGCAATCACAACCAGACCCTAAATACCACCAGAGCACACTGATGCTCTTTTGAATCATAGTTTTTAACTATTTTTTGTTCATGTTTTGCTGAATGCATCCATATTTCAGAAAGATAAAAAACTGCATATCCTGAAGTGCTGCATATCTGAAAAAGCATTTTTTCCTTCATATTAGTTGTATACTCAGGCTAAACACACAGTTCTAGGTCTCAAATTTTCCACATCTAATTCCTTTTCTGAGGCTCATTTGATTTTCTTCTATCTTTCTCCCTCTTATTTGAATCCCTGGACTTTTTTTTTTTTTTTGAATTGCAATTTTTTCTTGAATAAAAGTATATTGAGACATCAAGATGGGAAAGGGTCCCTGGAGAAACTCCAAGCAGCCTGAACACGGGGGTGGAGCCACAGAAGTTGACACCCTTTGCAGCTGGCAGGAGTTAGGCTCCTTCCCTTCCTATGTGGAACCTGAGATTTGAATTGGGGATGGGAAGAGCTCTAGCAGGGACTCTGGCTTTGTGAGAGCCCCTATTTCCCCTTTTTCTTCCTTTTCACCCAATAAAACTCTGCCTTACTCACCCTTCAAACGGTCTGCAAACCTAAATCTCTGTGGCTGTGGAATGGACAAGGACCCCATCTTTACCTGAAATAAGGAAAAGTCCTGCAACAATAGGATTTAGTTTGGCTTAACCTGAAAACAGAACCTATGACAAGGATTTAATTACAGCTAGTTTATTTGGAAGATGACACCATGAAGGAAGAGTGAGGGAACAGAGTGTGAGACAGAGAAGGGGAAAGGCAATACAGAGTATATTAGTGAGATTGCTCATTTGGGCCACTCGGTGCTCAATTTTACCAGAACCTTTGAAAGAAAATGCCACTTATGACTGTTCATCTGAAGGACAAGAGGTTGGGATACTTGCCCACTCCAACCATTATCCATCAGGTGAGGACTTCTTCTAGGTGTTTAATTTTCTTGTACATTTAATATTTTCTTAGATGCTATACAGGGGCTCCTACAACTTTTAAGAAAATACTCAAGAGTAGCAATCATGGGTGAGTGTTTGACAAGGAGCACAGAAGAAAAAATGTCTGCCTAAGTATAAAATTGAAAGAAGTCACATGAAATCATTTTGGGGATCTAATTGGCTTTCATCCCAATTGTTGCTGAGCTCAGGGAAATAGTACTAACCCATACCCAGCTCCTGAAGGCAAGACTTATTTTTCACCTTAGATTCATCCCCTTATTTATTTTACCCACATTACCTATTCGTTATGAATACTTGACGGCCCACTCTCCAGGAAACCTCCTGAATTTGGTTACTTTTATCACCTGTACTCCTAAGGCCCTAGTCTGAGACAGGATAATTTCCTACCTGCACTGCATAAGAATCCTGTTCATGTCTTTCTTCCTCTACTCTAGCCTCTGACATCCATTTACCATATAACAGCCACAGTGATATTGTTAAGGGGTACGTTTTTTAAGGCATCTATCTCCTGATTAAATTTATCCCGTCTTTCCACAGTATTCTGAATAAGATCCTACCTAGTCTCTTCCCTGATCTGGCTCCAACCAACCCCTCCAATCCCCTCGTCCTACACCAGCTCACCCTCATTGATTATGCTATAAAAACTTGATCTCCCTAAATATGTCAAACTCATTCTACCTTTGTTCTCACTGCCAATTTGGCCGGCAGGGAGGGCAGATATGATTCCCTCGAATCTTCCAAGTGTAGCCTTCTTGGTTCAGGTCTCAATTCAAATGCACCCCCTGCAGTCAGGCCTACCCTGACCATTAAGATCAAAGACCATTTTCAGCTCTATCTCTAAGATAGCCTTCCATTTTATTATTGTTCCCTGCACTTAATACTTCGAATAAATGCTCATTTACTAATGTGTTTACATAAATTCACAGTGCTCTCTCTCATGGAACATAAGGGATATTCTGTTGTTTATGTTTGATTCTGCTGTTTATGTTTTACTCTTGTCTCTTCTAGACAATTAATAATATGTTTTGACTATCTGAAATGTATGTATCAGGTAAATTCTATGATCAATCACTAGAATTATTCACTTACTTAAAACTCTTAATTATTTCCTGTTTTTTTTTTCATTGTTTTTCAGGCTTACTTGTCTAAAGCTTAGCCCAATAACTCTTCCCCAAGTTAGTGCAAGAACTAGTGTGCTTCAAGATATATGGAGAAAAATACCTTTATCCTGACTGGTTTAAGTTTAAATTAATCAACACTACTCTTCTCTGGCCTTTAGCAATGCCTAGAAAAAATTTCATATTCCGTCACCTTTATCACTCTACTAGGTGAGAATTTGTGATCTTAGATTCCTTTTGCACTTCAAACAACGAACCACATTTTATCTCTTATTGTTGATATCACTTCCTTTTTTCACTGAGAAAAGTGGAACAATCAAAAGAGTTTCCATCACCATTCCTACACACTTTTCTTTTCTGTAACCATGTACTGTACCTTCTGTTCTGTTCCAAAGATGAACTACCTGAGCTCCTAGCTGAAACCAATCCCTGTACTGACTCACTGAATGTTGTCAGGAAAATATCATTAAAAACAAAATTTCCTGCCAACCCAGAAACACCCACACAAAAGAATAGAAAGAAAAGTTTTATTACTGAATAAACCTTAAATCAAAATGTGGTGTACATCATAGGCAGCCTGCTAAAGAGAATGCGAAGGCAGAAAGAACTCTTATTCTTTGTTAAGCCAAGCAGATACAACTCTTTACATACATGTGCTCAATACATACTTGTTTTCAAGAGGATGTGACAGCAACATTTGTTACACATTGTTCATCCTAAATTCACCTGGTACTTGTGATGATTGTGCCAGCTAATTGGCTTTATTTAAAGGAAAAGTAAACAATACATTTATGATGGATAGTAGTTTTGCAACTTGGAGTGAGGTACCCACTGAAGTTAGGCTCTTACACTCCCAGAGAAGCTGGAGATAGAGGCTCTATATTCCTTGATGATTGCATTTCAAAGACATACCTCCCAGGTCCTTGAGAAAAACATCCCTGGGCCATAAAATCAGCAAGATGTTTATTTGGCATTTACAGTGATTTACATACATATCAAAGAAGCAGAAAAAGAATTTACAATGACCAGCTCTCTAAAGAAACTGCTCTAAGAAAAAAGAAAGGAGAAGTAGTTTCTTTTCCTTCTTACAGAAAGGAAAATTATTATTATTTTTCTTCAGATTTGCATTTACTCTTACAATACTATCCTTTTTTTTCTTCTCTAGCATCAAATATTCCTATTTTGGATTGTTTCCATAAACATATAAGTGTGCCATAATTTCTGTCCCAACAAAAATAAAAAAAAAAAAAACAATGATGCACTATTGTCTTTCCATCCTTTTATGATTATAGTCCTTCGTTTTGCACAAGACTCTATAAAGATTTGTCTGTTAAAACTGCTTCCAGTTTCTCTTGGAAAATACAGTATTCAGGACACCAAAACTTCTTATGGCAAAGGGAAATTTAAGCTTGGAGGCTGAGTCACCCTATGCTGTCATCCTCTTCCCTGATGAATAACATGAATAACTTTTACTTTACAACCTGGTGTCAAAACATTATACAGTGGTGGCTCATGCCTGTAATCCCAGCACTTTGGGAGGCCAAGGTGGTTAGATGGCTTCAGCCCAGAAGTTTGAGACCAGCTTGGGCAACATGGCAAAACCCCTTCTCTGCAAATAATACCAAAATTAGCTGGGTGTGGTGGCATGTGCCTGTGGTCCCAGCTACTCAGGTAGCTGAGGTGGGAGGATCGCTGGAGCTCAGAAGGCAGAAGCTGCAGTGAGCCATGGTCATGCCACTGCACTGTGGTGGAGATCCTGTCTCCAAAAAAAAAAAAACTCACCAAAAACAAACAAACAAAACCCATTATACATTAGACAGACCCCACAGTAAGACAAAAACCTCATAACCTCAGACATTTCCTGATGACTACTCACCACAAAAACACTCATAAGTAAATTCTTTACCAGCCTCAAAACCTTCAAATGTATATCTTCCAACAAAACAAGGTCACGTAAATTGAAACTCTAGATCTGCAATAGATGTCTAGCTTCTAAAACAAAAGTCTGTTGGCTTCCACACTGATAGATATCCATTATTAGTTTATATTTCTGGTGCAAAACAAAGGTAAGATGAGATCAATTGTTCTTTCACCCCCTACCCAGAAATCTGCATAATTGTTTTCTTATTCTATTTCCTTTTTCTTCAGATGTTCACTTTATCTTATGTAAAATGTAGATTTACTGAGCACTAACTAAAATCTCACAAGTATGTAATGATTTGTCTCACTGAATCCTCCCCTCTTTTTAGGAAAATGTATAAATACTAAACCTGCTGAGAACCTCTTTGGGAAAAACAGTGATGGTTGTGTCTGTGACTTGTGTGAAAGCTGGCTTGATTAACCTCAACTGGCCTCATTCACTCATTTCATTTAACATTTTGAAATATTTGAACCCACTCCACCTATTCCAGCCAACCACAAGACTTTTCCTGTCATGTTTTCTAATGATGTCCATGTTGCTGAATCCTATTATTATTTGTCAATATTCATCTGTCTTTAACACCAACAACATTTAGCACATTTAACTTTCGTTGGAACACTTTCTCCACTTGGTTTTTAGTTTACCACACTCATCCTGTTTTCCTCGTATTTTAAACAATGTACGTCAATATGCTTTGCTGGATTCTCTTCATCTAAATATTCTAACCTCTTAATACTGGAGTGTGTTAGGGCTCAGTCCTTGGACTGAGTCTTTCTATCCATATTTACTCCTTCAGTGATGTCATACAGTTTCCTGCTTTTCCATATTAAATACATACATATACTAATATTTCACAAGTTTGCCTTTCTAGCCTAGGTCCCTCCCAGGAACCATAGAATCTTGAATCTTAAAGAATAATAAACAAACATCAAAAACAATGCACCTAGAACTGAGCTTCTGATATTCCCCACATGCCTTATCTTTTCATAGTCTTTCTCATTTTGGTAAATGGTAATGATGATTTTTCAGTAGCTCAGGATCCAAATTTGAAGCTATTGCAAAACCTTTTCAACATTTCTCATTTTCCTTTTCCAGCTTTACTTTTCTCTTTTGTTTTTGTGGCCATATAACATGTTGCATATTTAATATATTTATCTTGATTACTTTCAAACTCCCTCAGTAGAAAGTCAACTTCAAGAAAGAGTATGTTTTCCTCATCAGTATATTCCTAGTGTCTAAAGCTGTGCCTAGCACAATGAAGGCTCAATAAATGTCTGTTAAATAAATGAATAAAAATTGAATAAGTATTTTCTGAATCAGTCAAATTTCTTTTAAATTTCCTGAATGCTGAAGTATAAAGGAGTAAAACAGATATAGAAATAGAAATATGTTTAATGATATGGTTTGGTTGTGTCCCTACCCAAATCTCATCTTGAATTGTAGTTCCCATAATCCCCATGTGTCATGGGAGGTAATTTAATCATAAGGGCAATTACCCTCATGCTGTTCTGGTGATAGTAAGTGGATTCTCCCAAGATCTGATGGTTTTATAAGGGGCTTCTCACACTTTACTTGGCAATTTTATCTCCTGCCACCATGTGAAGAAGGACACGTTTCCTTCCCCTTCCACTGTGACTGTAAGCTTCCTGAGGCCTCTGCAGCCATGTGGAACTGTGGGTCAATTAAACCTCTTTCCTTTGTAAATTACCCAGTCTTATGTATTTCTTCATAGCAGAGTGAAAATGGACTAATACATTTAACTACTAAGATAAATCTAAAATTGAGATATGTAATTGAGTTGGTTGGTTCGAAATATAAAATTGTGTAACATAAGCAGTGAAATTCACTCTGAAGAAAGAGTGTCCATGTCTCTTGGCGTACCTTTAACTCTATTTAGTTGTACGGTAAAAATAATTGATCACTACAGCATTTTGACATATAAAATGCAATTTTGCCAATGAAAATACACCAGGCTTACTTAGAAATCCTTATGTCCTCTTAATAATGGGCCATTTGCATTCTTTTATATATATTCTTATCAATGTTTTTTTCTTCTTTTTTAAAAGTTTTTTCCTCTGCCTGTTACCACTTTTCTGTTATAACTTCAGGTTATCTTACTGACTGACAATTATTTTTCTGAATTCTTTCTTTTGTGATGAAGAGAAATGAGATTTCCCTGGAGTAACCTGTGTATGCTGTACAGGAATTACACATCATTGCTGTACAGGAATCACACATCATTACTTTTAGAGATTTGCTCTGAAACACTCTGGACTGATTTTACTTTGTTTAGACATGATTTGGTGATGACAGTTCAAGAATCTGTTTACATTCTGTTTTCCAAAAGAGAAGCCACACTCTTCAATATTTAAGGAAATAAAATAATAGTTATGATTTAATGTGTTTTTCTTCAGCTTGCACATCAATCATTTGTTTGGGGTCTCTAAAGTAATATTTTCTTTATTGTGAGCACCTAGTAGTATTTTAAAATATGTTTTAAAATTGTTATCACTCTATAAAGCATAGTGGTTCATTTTGCAATGAAAACTTTTGGCTTATGTTATTGAATAACAATTATATGAAATTAAAATATTTAATTAATTTAGTGGTAACAACAGTTATACTTTCAATTATTTATATAGGCTGAGTCAATTAGTTTGGTAGGTATTATTTAATTTAACTTTTACAAGAATACTTGTAATACTACACTAATTTCATTTCCGTTTTGCAAATGAATGAACTAATTTGTGGTGATTAAATGTATTGCTAAATATTAAACCAATATTTTGGGGAAGAATGGGTATTTGTAAAATTGAGGAATTTAGATTACATTTGCACTCATAGGTGTGATCTCCTGCACCAAAATCCTTAGTATAGAAGGGCACTGTGCACAGCTACAAACTTTATGTCTTCCAACTCCAGACATTGCCTTACATATGTGATGTGAAAGATGTTTATTGAATGTGTGCAATGGGGCAGCTCTGGATACAGTTAGAATTAACACATTTTCTATTTCTTCTTCCATGTGGTAAATATAATTCATAAGCCATTATTAGTTAGCATAACATAATGATCATTTATTAATTTCATTTGATGAACATATTTTTATCACATATCTAAATTGTATTTTTTACATCCCAGACCTGCTAACTGGAATTTTTTTAGTAGTTTGTCCTTAAGTTTTATGTTTATGGCTGTGTCTTAATTTACCTAGATATTTACCTTGTCCATCTAGATTTAATTTTCCTTGATTAAAATAAAACACTATTTTTGACCACTTAAGAGTGAAACGCAGCATCCAAAAATATAGATGCAATGTTTACTTTGTGAAAACGATGCTCTGGATTTTTATATATTCAAAATGTAAGAAAATACAGAGAAGTTACTAGGTAAAAAATACTGCAGATGTGGATATAAATTAATGGATTTGTGTCATTAAAAGTATTCTGCTCTATAATTTATTAAGCTGAGACAATAATATATGAATTTTACATGTTACTTTGATATGTATTAATGAAGCAAAAGCCAGTAAGTGCAAGAACCAATATATCTATATTTAAATAATATAACATGTTCAAACTAGAGTTATTCTTTTTAATTTAGGTTTAATACTGCATGGAAAGAATTATTCTAAAAGAAGTAATACTCTAGTTAGAAAGTTAACAAAATCTTTAAAGCATATAATATGGAAAAATAAGCACAAAAATAAAAATAAATATGGTTTTGCATATTGGAATTTGCATTTTTAAAAATTAATTTTCCTTATAGAGTCAAAAATTAGATGTGACTTGTTTTTCCTCATTAAATATTACAATCACACTTGTTCCATTGTACATCTTTGAAATAATGCCAATTATGTGATTATTTCTCTGATAACTATATACTGAAGAGAAGAAAATATTTCATCAGAGAAATTCATAATTTTAAAATTAAAAATTTATGTTTTATTGTCTAGTTCTATCATCTTGGAAACCATAGTTAACAATGGGAACATCAGTAAATATGTATTACATAGTTAAACTATTATTGTATTAGTTTGATTTTGCATTGCTATAAAGAAATGCCTGAGACTGGGTAATTTATTAAAAAAAGAAGTTTAACTGGCTTATGATTTTGAAGGTTGTACAAGAAGCATGGCTGAGGAGGCCTCAGGGAGCATTTACTCGTGGCAGAAGGCAAAGGGAAAGCAGGCAAGCGCTTATGTGGTCGAAGCAGGAGGAAGAGTGAGAGGGAAGGTGTCACACACTTTTAAACAACCAGATCTCCGGAGAACTCTTATCACCAGATTAGCTCCAAAGAAGGAAAGCTACCCCTGTGATCCAATCACCTCCTACCAGGCTCCACCTCCTACACTGAGATTACAATTCAACATGAGATTTGGATAGGGACACAGATCCAAACCAGATCAATAATCATTTGAAAAAAGATATTCCAGTCGGTGATAATGCCAGTCATTATATCTCTCTAAAGGAAAATGTTGGAAGTCCTCTATATGTGATGTGATTTTTTACTGAATTTGTGTAAATAGTTGCAAAGATGGTGATGATTGTCCCAGATGGAGTCACTCTTTTCCTTGCATAGTGTAGTAACTATGTGATAATAGTAAGTAATTTTCTATTGTGGGGAATTGAGAATTGCTAATCATTTATTTGCAAATGATAAATGCATTCTTTCTACTCTCCAGCATAATACTTTGATTAGTAGAACAATCCTGAAAACAGAATAATCTGTTCTTAAAGAGACAACTAATGAATAAGTTTTCGAATATACAATATTGTGCTGGTACATAATACATGTCAAATTCAATAATGTAGTTTGCTAAATGAATAAATAATCTGATAAATATTATTCATATTGAGTGTAAATTAGGCTTTTAATTACACTGACATTTGCCAGTCATCTTAATTTTAATAATATCATGGCCTATATTTTATTTTTGTTCAATTTTTTTTCTTAGTGACTACCATATTGTCTGGATGGTGGAGAGAGGAAGTGCTAAAAATTTTGGTGATAAATCAGTTTACATGTGTACACATACTTTGATTCCATGCTTAATAGATATTTTGTTAAAAATGATAGTTTAGAGAAAAGCACTAACTTTAAGTTTAAAATAAGAGAAAGTAAATACAACTTTAAATAGCCAATAACGTTTCCTACTTTTATAAAGAAACAGTTAAAATGAGTTTACAGAGCAATCATTAGATAATAAAAATTAAGTTGTCAACAATGTAATGTTTGTTGACAAACATATAATGTAATATCTATAGTTTCTTCACAGTTAAGCATTTTTCTGAATAATTTAAGTGAGATTAGATATAACGCTTAAATGTTTACAAGCATTGGAATGATAAAATAATTGATAATTTGACAAATACTGATTGCATCTTGGTGGAAATTCTTTTGAAGGAGCAGAAGAAATGATATCTAAAGACAGTCATTAAGTACTTCATAGTCTCATGAAATTTTGAGGAGCAATAAAATGAATTTATATCACATTATTTATTGGATGAATAATCATCAATTTTTGAAATAATGACATTTTCTCTATTTGTCTTTGTGAACTGTTACCAATCTCAACTCAGTCTAATAAAACTCAGAGAAAGAGGCTACTTATTTTATTTTAACACAACATGTAGCTTTAGTGATTTAGCTTGAATTTTTAGAACATAAACTAATGTTTTACCAGGATATTTTTCTCAGTAAAAACGATTTCCTTTAAAATATAGATAGCGTTTTAAAGTATTCATTTTAATATTGTATTTATTTAGGTTTTATTCTTTCCTTATTTTTTATATATGCATATATACACAAATACATAAATATAAGTATATATACACATATATCAAACATATCTATAAAGAATCTAAATATAACACATGCATATATATTTTAAAGTAGACCAAAACTTTCTTATAGTGAAGAATACTTACCTATTTTTAGTTCCTATTGATAGTTCATTGAGCAAATGAAATTTTCTGTGATTCTAAGATCCGGTTGATTGTAAGCCATAATATTCATTTAATAACACTGTAGTATTAAATACATTTACTGGATTGTAAAAAGAGGAGTTTGCTAAAATATCTGCATGTCAAATTAGGGCCGTATGGTTGCCGCAAACCCAGGAATGTTTGGTAATTACAGTCTTCTTACATTATAGTTGTTCAATAAATAACTTGATATCTGTGACAAAAAAAAAGATTTTTTTTTCTAATTTATCCCTAGTTAGTTATGTGACTATAAGCCAATGTTGGTATTTGCTTTTCTAATTCATAAAACAGTAACAACAAAAATAAATAGGGTCTTATTTTGTATGTAACTGCTTTTTAAAAAATGATTTTATTTTACATATTTTTGTGTTATTGATACATAATGTGTTACATATTTCTGGGGTACATGTAAGAGCTCTTTACATGCATAGAATATGTTATGACCAAGTCAGGCATTTCCAGTATCCATCACCTTGAGTCCTTATCATTTCTTTGTTTTGGAACTTCTTGATTATTATTACCTTACTACGGCAGATCACCCAAATATAAAAATATCTACACCAAGGTATATGCCTGGAAGTGTATCTTTATAAAGAAGGAATGCTTTGTTGTTGATGGTGGTGGTTTGTGTGTTACAGGAAAGGCATCCTGATCCAGACCCCAAGAGAGGGTACTTGGATATTGCTCAAGAAAGAATTCTGGGGGAGTCCACATTGCAAAGTGAAAGCTAGTTTTTTAAGAAACTAAAGGAATCAAAGAATAGCTACTCCATAGTCAGAGCAGCCCCCGAGGGCTGTTGATTGCCCATTTTTTTGGTAATTTCTTGATGATATGCTAAACAAGGGGTGGATTATTTAGGCCTCCCCTTTTTAGACCCTATAGAGTAACTTCCTGATGTTGCCATGACATTTGTAAACTGTCATGGTACTGATGGAAGTGTAGCAGTGAGGACGACCAGAGGTCACTTTCGTCACCGTTTTGGTTTTGGTGTGTTTTGGCCAGCTCCTTTCCTGCAACCTGTTTTATCAGCAAGGTTTTTATGACCTGTATTTTGTGTTGACCTCCTGACTCATCTTGTAACTTAGAATGCCTTAGCCATGTGGGAATTCGGCCCAGTAGGTTTCAGCCTCATTTTACCCAGCTCCTGTTTAAGATGGAGTTGCTCTGGTTCACATGCTGCTGACATGTGTGTCTGTGTAAACAAATACCAATTACTATTCTTGTACTATTGAACTTATTCTTTCACCTGGGAAGTAAATTTAAATGTTCTCTAATTTTTCAGAGACAGTTTTGCCCAGAATTTTGGTGTGTGTTTTGATTAGTGCAGTCAAATATTTCATTTGTACTTTTTCTTCTTTGACTGAAAAACTAGAAGGAATGAGATTGCTATTTAAGGTGGCCTCTACTAAGCTGTACCAAGTACTATCTCACTGTTTCATCATGTCATACACTCTCCTAAATAAATCTATGAAAACAGAAAAAAATATACAATGCACAATATTAAAAAAATAACTCCGGGCCAGGCGCGGTGGCTCACACCTGTAATCCCAGCACTTTGGGAGGACAAGGTGGGTGAATCACGAGGTCAGGAGATCGAGACCATCCTGGCTAACACGGTGAAACCCCATCTCTGCTAAAAATACAAAAAAAAAAAAAATAGCCATGTGTGGTGGCATGTGCCTATAGTCCCAGCTACTCTGGAGGCTGAGGCAGGAGAATCACTTGAACCCGGGAGACAGAGGTTGCAGTGAGTCAAGATCACATCATTGCACTCCAGCTTGGGTGACAGAGCAAGATTCCATCTCCAAAAAAAAAAAAAAAAGAAAAGAAAAAAAAGAAAACTGCAAACTATTAATGAAATCTGGCTGGAAGACCCATAATGGACATGAAAATGAAACAATTAGCAAAACTGTTAACCAGCATATGACTTGTCCTCTGTAGCACTGTTGTGTTAACACTCTTGGAAAACATTTACATCTCTTTTGTTTTGTCCTGAGCTGCCGTAGTCTTCTGAATATTTGTGCCTCTTAACCCCAAGCCCAACCCCAAATTCATATGTTGAAGTTGTAACCTTCAAGGTATGATATTAGAAGGTGGGGCCTTTGGGAGGTAATTATGTTATAATTGCAGAGCCCTTATAAAAGAGGATTCAGAGAGCTTCCTCACCCCTTCTACTGTAAACCAAAAACAAAATTCTGAGTCCCCCAGTCAACTGAATGGACACTTTTTCTTGAAGGACATTCTAAAGTAAACCTGAAACACTAGTTCAGATCATAATGGGAGTGAGTATTTGGATACGCCTCATTATACTTCCCTCTCTTTCGGTTTCAGGCACAGTTGACTAGCATTAACATTAAAACCGAGACCTTAAGACTAATAAAGTAGATTCTTTGTAGCAATAAGATACCAACATGACAAATAGCAGACCCTGAAAGAAACTGAAGTATTTTAACCCAATATATGTATATTTTTTGACATACTTTGAAATGGCCCTGCAAAGCTGTATCTTGGGAAAATCTACATTATGTAGAAAATCACCTGCCCTTTTCAGGTCTTTGTTCAAACCCAGGAGAGAATTACCTAAGAGTCTAGCACCATTTTAAGTCTGATAAGAAACATTTACATTTACAACCTATTCTCTCTGAAGCCTGCTACCTAGAAGCTTCATCTACATAATAAGAACACTGGTCTCCATGACCCTTTGTCTTAATCCCAGATAGTCCCTTCTATTGATTCTTGATCTTTAGATAAAATCTCTTTCAATCAATTGCTAATTGCCTATCAGAAAATCTTTGAATCTACCTATGATTTGGAAGCTCCTGCTTACAGTTACCCCACCTTTCTTGACAGAACCAATGTACATCTTATATATATTGATTGATGTCTTATGTCTCCCAAAAATGTATAAAACCAAATCGTAACCCTACCACCTTGGGTACATGTTCTCAGGATTTTCTGGGGCTGTTTTGTGAGCCATTAGTCCCTCATATTTAGCTCAGAATAAACCTCTTCAAATATTTTACAGAGTTTGCCTCTTTTTGTTGACACTACCAATGGTGAAATAGCAAAATGATGGCTGTCAATGAGCCAGAAAGCTCATCATACTCCCAGACATTGAATCTGCCAGCACTTGATCTTAGACTTGCCAGCCTTCACAGCTATGAGAAATAAATCACTGTTATTTGTAATCCACCTGGTTCATAATATTTTGCTATAGCAGCCTGAATAGAATAAGCCATGAATCACGTTATCTTTATTCAACAAATAAGTAGGCATTTGTCCAATTTTTAATTCAAGGAGCTTCTAAATTAGCGAGAGGGCAGTTGAAAAGTCGTTAGTGATCTACTCCTATACTCACCAATCCACAAAAACATTTTTTTATAACCATTCAAATATTAACTTTCCTAGCATTAATATTACTGGGAACAAGATACATTTGATACCAGCTGAGCATTGTAACATAGGAAGTTCATTTTAAAAAGTGGTCCAGCATTTAAAATTCCATGTATCTAAGTCATCAGTGGATAAATCCTCTGAAGATATTCACTAAATTAGTGTATAGATATTTAAACTGTGAGGTTGAATAATGAAGAATAACACAAGTTTTCACAGCAAACTCCTCCCTTTGCTCCCCTTCTGACAAATAAATTTACTAGAATAAAATTAATGTGAGCATTATCAAGAACAATTCAAAGATTTTATCTCTTGGTCAATATTGCCTTTGATTGTTACAAATAATAATATCAATGAATAAACAGAAAAAGAGATAAAACAGACAAAGGGAGATGAACTAAGGCTCCAGGAAGGGATGATTGTCACAATAATGAAAATGAGATCATGCTATAATCATACAATTTACTATAAAATTATATAAAAATATTAGAAAAAACATTTCTTGGTATGTTCATAGGGAGGTGACAAAACGTCTTATTGCAATAGGATCAATACATCGACAATAATTGTTATTTTAAAAATACAAGAAGGTAAATTACAAACAGCTGAATAAGTATTTTGATATTTATTTTATAGAGGCATGATAATAAATGCAAAAACAAATAATATATTGTCCAATCAAAGGAACAATAGAAGTAGAATTGAAAATTAAATAGGTCAAAATAGTCATTGAAGGAAGTTGAAAATAAATGAAATTTTAGAAGAGTAAAATAGTGTTTAAAAAAGGCAAATCTTCACAGGATAGTTTAATAAGAACAGAAATAATAAAAGAAAATAATACACATATAATAATACATATGTAAAAAACTCAATCTTTATATTATAATTTTTATTGATTGGAAGAATACATGTCATAAAAACTTAATTCTCAGACTAGAAGAAATAACCTAAAAATAATCGAATAAAATTTTTCTTAATAAAAGTTTGGTTATATATATGAAGAAGAAAATAATGTTGTTTGCATCTAGTGCTTTTTATTTTTCTTTAGCAGTAAAATACTATTTTACTGAACTTTGCATATGTATTCAGGCCAAACAATAAAAAAGGAAAAAAGTAACTAATGATATTTGAGCATTATTAATGTATTTTTTGGAAGAAAGAAAAGCCAGTTCATCTAGTTTAACCCATAATGTATAACATCTAAATAAATCTCAGAAAAAAACCATTTAAATTAACTACAATATTTTATTAGCATTGAGCCATATTTCCTTTATTTGCCAAGAAATAAAATCAGGCTAGATTCACTCACATTAAATGTCAGACAGCAATGTGATAGCATCTTTTGAATACTGAAAGAATTCTAAAGTAAGAATGTTATACTCAGGGGAATAGTCACCCATGTAGAAAATCAGACACAAGGCATTTCCAAATAAACAGAAAGTCAGATAATGTACTGCTCTTGATCACTTTCATTTCTTCTTCCTGTTGCACACATACAGTGTTAAGTAACTTGCAACCAATAGATAAATACATCCAAACAAATGATACAAATGATAAAGTGAAAACATAATGATAAAGTGCACTTTAAATCACTTGTCTTAGGAAAGAAGATATGGAGTGTCTAACATTTAGTAAACATGATAGTTATCTAACACTTCAAATTGTATTGAAAGGTATTTGGAAATTGCAAAAACCTAAAGATATCCTTATACTATAGAGGAGAAAATAAAAAGATACTGCTCTTGTTTGACAAGAATGGTTAATCTTAAATGTATGTTTTACACATGTAACAATGATAAAATTAAAAGCATTATGTATAATGATAATTTCTGAGGAAATAAAAGCAGAACAATATAGTCTAAACAATAAAAAGCACACCAACTATATTTTTAGAACTAAATAAATGACATAGAGAAAAAAAGACTACTATGAGAACAAAAAATCATGCGTTCTGAAACTTATACATTTTAAAAATATATATAGTTGTGTAAAACAGGTCTAATCACTTTTTTATAGAATAAATAAATTTAAAACAAAATGTGTTAATATTTTTAATAAAGAAAATGAATGAGCATATGTCAGGCATTCTAAATATAACAACATATTCAACAAGTGATGTGTATATAAATATTCATGGCTGCCTTGTTTGTAACATTAGAAAGAAAAAAGATGTCATCCAAACTTCTATTAAAAAAAGAATAACTATATTTACTATGGTGCAATTAAGCAAGAAAATACTATATATATATATATACATATATATATTTATTTATTTTTTATTTTTATTTTATTTTTTTAAGTAAAGATAAATATGCCGGGCGTAGTGGCTCATACCTGTAATCCCAGCACTTTGGGAGGCCGAGGCGGGCGCATCACGAGGTCAGGAGATTGAGATCATCCTGGCCAACATGGTGAAACCCCATCTCTAATAAAATACAAAAAAAAGAAAAAATCAGCTGAGCATGGTGGCAGGTGCCCATAGTCCCAGCTACTCAGGAGGCTGAGGCAGGAGAATTGCTTGAACCCAGGAGGCAGAGGTTGCAGTGAGCCAAGGTCGTGCCACTGCACTCCAGCCTGGCAACAGAGTGAGACTCCATCTAAAAAAAAAAAAAAAATTAAAGTAAATGAATTAAATTAACTCCCACTGTGTCCTTTCCATAACATGTGGGGATTATGGGAACTACAATTCAAGAGGGTGGGGACACAGCCAATCCATATCACACATATGCATAATAATATTAAAAATGGAGAAAAAAAGCTAAAAGCAAACCCATGGTAATAGCCCTGTGGAATGAGAGAGATAAGCACTTGGGTAACAGTACTCCACAAGGAATTTCATTTTTTTTAGATTTATCTTTTTCTTACTTATTAAAATATATTTTACTTAATTGCATCTAGCATGAAGAAGCATACCTTTTGATGTAATCATAATGCAAAATTATTCTTTTCTTGTCATACTTTAATTTTAGTAAATTTCCCCTCTTTCTCCTCCCCTACCCCATAGTAGTTTTTCCAGGGCAAGTTACATTAATTTTCCATTAATCTTAGACAGTAGACATCGCTGAAGAATCTTTATGTTGTAGCACAGTCTCAGTATACAAATTAAAACCTCCATGCTGCATGCTTCGTTCAATCTTTACTTCCAGATAAGTCTATTCCTTTTGCTAAGTTGATTTGGGTGACCACCTTTTATCTGGAAAAGGTTTTCGGTTGGTTTGGCTTTTTCTCCTAGTTTCACTCAATCTCAATTTCCTACTTACAACAATTTTTCCCTACAGAGTGAAAAGAAGGAGGCTTTAGGGGACTGGACACTTATTAAATGGATGAGTCTCTTCATTGTTTCTAGGTCTCAAAGACAGTTTAAACTCCTGCTCCCTTTAGTGGGAAACTCTGTGTGTGTGTGTGTGTGTCTGTGTGTGTGTGTGTGTGTGTGTGTGTATGTCTTTTAATTTTTTTTTAAATTTTCACTTTTGGAGATACTGATATCATTGAGACTTGTCAACACTATACCATAACGTAGGCAAATCATATTTTCCTTTATAACATTCCCTAAGATATGCTACACCAGTGTCTACTCTATGAGAACTCTTACTTTGGAAATCACCTTACCACCAGCACAGCCCCTTTGATACAAGATCCTTTTTTAAATGACCCTAAGTAAATACTTCTACTACAAGTTTCACACATATTTTGGGGATTTACTTATCTTAGGTCAAGCTTGAAGAGACTATGTGCTTTTAATCTTTCCTTCTCTTTCCTACTGCTGAAACACCTGGCCAAGTTTTTTCTTGTCCAATGTTTTTCCAGGTTTGTGTTCAAAACTAGCCCATTCTCTCTGTAAATACAAGCATCATATATGAAGTATTCTCTGCAATTGTTTGAAGGACCCCTCACTGTAAGCACTACTTTCCCACCATGAAGGAGGAATTAGGATTATGGCAGAGATTTCTCCTAAGAAATAGTCCTGAATTTTCCTGAATTTTATTCTCTGCCCTCTGCCGTACTTTTTATGCTCTTGATCTATCTGAGAATTCTAAGAATTATGAAATTAGTTTTTATTAATTTTAGTTGTAAATTCTACATGAGTATAATTTTTATACTCACTTTGGTATCTGATATCGATCGTATTCATGCTGCATTCAAAAGTGAAGCAAAAAGGGTACCATTTAAAAATTCTATTGCATTTCATGTATGCTGATGTTATATTAGTTTTTATTCCTATTGTATCAAATTACAACAAATTTAGTGGCTTAAAAATAACAAGTTTATTATTTTATAGTTCTTATAGGTCAGAAATCTCACATGGGTCTCACTGGACTAAAACCAAGAGCAAGGCTGTATTCTTCCCTTGGAGCTATTGGAGAAAATGTATTTTCTTGCTCATTCAAGTCGTTGAAAGAATTCAATTCCCTCTGATTACAGAACTGAGTTCATAGGATGTAAGCTGAGTTCCCTGTTGTTAAAATAAAAACTTTAAATAAATCAAATTCACAGTTTATTTTAGCCAAGAATGATTCATAAATTGGTCAGTACTCAGAACTAGGAGTGGTACAGAGAGCTCCACTCAGCAATGTGGGTGGGCAGTGTGTATAAAGAGAAGATTAAAAAGTTACCTAAAGTTATAGCTCGATTGGTTACAACTTGACATTTCCCTTAGTGGGCAGGGTGTGAGCAGTTGGCAGCTTATGATTGGCTGAAGCTTGGCTCCTATGATTGGCTGAGATTCTTGCTACAAGAGGTACTCAAGTTAGGTTGTAGTTTGTTTACATACTGAGGTTGCACTTCTTCAATAGAAACTCAAAGTAAGGAGGCAGCCTCAGGCCAACTTAGTTTCATTTCACACTCTTCTGGTTGTAGAAGTCAGTTTCCTGTAAGGTGTACTCTGAGGTCATTCCCAGCCTTTGAAGCCTGCCTGCGTTCTTTGGCTCCTGTCTCCAGTATTTTATCTTCAAAACCATCAAGGATGAGATGAGTCCCTCTCACGCTTTGAATCTCTCCTCTATTGTGCTTCTGTTAAATCTCTCTGATGCCATTTTCTGCCTTTGTCTTCTACACTTAAGAGAACACAGGATTACACTGGGACCTCCCTGATAATTGCCTGTAATCTTCCTATTTAAAGATTAACTGATTAGCAAATGTAATTTCATGTAGAAATTTAATTCCCTATTTTACATAAGATGTTAAAACAGCAGGGTGCGGTGGCTCACACCTGTAATACCAGCACTTTGGGAGGCCGAGGTGGGCAGATCACGAGGCCAGGAGTTTGAGACCAGCCTGGCCAACAGAGTGAAACCCCATCTTGATTAAAAATACAAAAATTAGCAGGGCATGGTGGCGCACACCTGTAGTCTCAGCTACTCCGGAGGCTGAGCCAGGCGAATCGCTTGAACCTGGGAAGCAGAGGTTGTGGTGAGCTGAGATCATGCCACTGCACTCCAGCCTGGGCAACAAAGCAAGACTCCATCTCAAAAAAAAAAATGTTTTAAAATATTCACAGGGATTAGGATGTACACATCTTTAGTGGGACATTAACCTGTCACTGAGGTGTAAGGAACATTTAATAAATAAGCAACTTATTTAAGGATACTAAAAGTATGTCAGGTAAAAACTAACATAAATCAAAGGGGTTAATAATGTCCACCAAACAATACTTAAAGTAAAAATGAATTTAGTAGAATAAGAGGGTAATTTATACATAAGTAAAAAAAAATTCACAATAGAGCTTTGAAGTTTTAAGCAATTAATACCTTACCATCGTAATAATCATATATTTGTCAAACTACAAGGAAATTTGACCAAAAAATAACAATTTTGTTAGATAATTTTTAAAATATTTTAACATATCAGATAAAACTAGCAAAAAACAAAAATCTGAGGACACTGAGAATTTTAAAAATATAGTATATGTCTAAAGAAGGTCTAGCTCAAGCTTGTCCAACCACCACCCACGGTCTGCATGCAGCTCATAATGGCTTTGAATGAGGCCCAATACAAATTCATAAACTTTCTTAAAACTCTATGAGATTTTTGTTACTTTTTTAAGCTTATCAGCTATCAAAAGTGTTAGTGTATTGTATGTGTGGCCCAAGAAAATTCTTATTCCATCGTGGCCCAGGGAAGCCAAAAGTTTAGACAACCTTGATCTAGCTGAAATATATCAGGCAATGGTGCTGAAAATACTTTTTTGGGGGAGATAGGGTCCATGGTTTATTTGAATTCAAATTGCATGAATATATTGTGAAAACAAGTCGAAAGAATAAATTTTTATAAAGGGACATTAAAACTTGGTTTTTAAGAATCATTTTTTGAACCAATTTGTGGCTATCTGATACCACAAAATGAAACAGTAAAGCATAGAATTTAAGAAATGATTGTGGGTCCACACTTCCGTTGCTCAAATGGTGGCTCTAACATTTACCACTTCTGTAATCTTTGTAAAGCCATTTAATTTCCCTTATCTCAGTTTCCTTTTATCTAAAACCATCCCTGTGAAGATTAGACTAGTTAATGCATGTGAACTTTTTAAAGGTTTCTAGGCTTTTGTAAAATCCACAGTAAGTTCAGTAATCATGTCTAGCAGTCAGGAGAAGATCGATGGCATTAGAAATTGAAGACACACTTTTTACTCAAATTATAAGGTATCTGAGTCCCAGACACCTCTTTTTATTGCTGAAGCATATTATAATTATGCAATATATCGGTCTTGGTGTATTAGAAATACTATGCCATATTTTCCACTGTATTCTAAGTCAAGAGTTAGAGTGGGACTTCGTATGATGCAAGATAAACATCTTCTCTTCTTGATTAAACCCATTCTGAGGGGCTAATTCTTCCCTTTTGTTGTATGAAATTAAAGGCATTTCTTGTGACTTTAGTAGTTACTCAACAAAATGACAACATAACCATTTCTGCAGTTACTTTCAGTCTCACAAACGATTTATGTAATCAAAAATTAAATTATCCTGCGTAATAGTGAAACTCCAAGTTTTATTTAAAGATCCCTCATTTCACTGACTTGGCCTTATATGAGGATGGAGATCCAATTTGGAAATGGACGTTTGGTAGACTGTTTCGTCCCCCACATTGCTCTCCTACTTTTCTCCTTTGCTTATTAATCATGGCGTATGACCTCCCAGGGAAAACAGCCGGGAGGAGGTTAGAAAATATGTTTAAAGGGCAAAAACATTTTCACTTGCTTGGTTGCATAATGATTTGATTTTGGATCTCTTGGGGCTTGGAATCTGGCCAAAGAATACTCTATAGTAAGGTACATTTTAAGTTTCTTAACTTTAAGACATGCCAGCTCAAAGAATGTCTAAATTTAGTTTTCCGGACTGAGGCAATACATTCACTTGGGCTGACTGCTTATGAATTTCTCAGTGTCTGGGCTTCCAGATGTCCACCCTGTTGTTGGCATTATGTAATTCCTCCGGATAGTATTTCTAAGGAGCATTGTAAATGGTATCAGCTTGGTTCCCTTTTTGCATAGCACGTATCTGGTACAATCCAAATTTATGTACGTGTAGCTAGCTCCCAATGAAGTATTTTCTCTCTCCTGTTTAGCCATCTCAGGTAGATAGCAAAACCTCAGGCTAATCGTATGTGAAATAGACAGTGTCTACTGTACCCAGATTCAAAGAGGATATGTCAGTATGACGAGGTATTTTTATCCATTCCTTCCACTAAAAAATGGGAAGAAAAATGATAGGAAACTTCTCACGTTTCCTTCCAAATATATTTTCTTCTCTATTCTTTACCTTAAAAATAAATAAAAACAAATTTACCTTTTCTTTCCTAATGCTCTAAAGAAAACATAGGGGCTCAGTTTAGAATATGGAACACTTGCCACATATCATTGGCAGAATCATTGGAAGACATGCCATTGGAAGAATCAATGATTCTTCCCCAATCATTTGAAGTCTGGTTAACACCATTCTTCTAAACTCTAAATTGCTTTTTCTGCTTTTCCTGTTCTTTCTTTCTTTTCTTTTCTTTTCTTTTTTCTTTCTTTCTTTTCTTTTCTTTTCTTTTTTCTTTCTTTCTTTCTTTCTTTCTTTTTCTTTCTTTCTCTTTCTTTCTTTCTTTTCTTTCTCTTTCTTTCTTTCTTTTTCTTTCTTTCTCTTTTGCTCTTTCTTTCTCTCTTTTCTCCCCTCCCTCCCTGCCTCCCTCCCTCCCTCCCTTCCTTCCTTGCTTTCTTTTCTTTGTCTTGCTCTGTCGCCTAGGCTGAAGTTCAGTGGTGCAATCACAGCCAACTACAGCCTTGACCTCCTGGGCTCAAGTGATGCTTTCACCTCAGCCTCCCAGGGTGGCGGCGACTACAGGCACATGCCACCATGCCTGGGTAAATTTTTTATTTCTTTTTTTAAAGATGGGGTTTCACCATGTTGCCCCAATCCACCTGCCTAGGAATTACAGGCATGCTGGAAAGGTGCTGGAATTACAGATGTGAGCCACCACACCTGGCCAACTCTAATTCATAATGTAAACCAGTGCTCGTCTTGTTAATAATTATTTGTGTAACTCCTTGTCTGATTTTTGAGAAAGTACTTGCTGTATAGTAGTCACTTTAAAAAATACTAGTTTTTATTATCCATATAGATGAAAATTAATCAGATATTTAAAATAATTTAGCAGTGTATTGGCAGAAGCTTTACAAAGCCAATATATTTTTCATATAAATTTTTCATAGAAATACAAGTAACAATTATATTTAAGGATTATATAAATGTGGTGTATCATAAAATACAAAAATTAGAAAATTTAAAAATGGGATTAAAAGCATTTTATAAAATGCAACATATATTTTTTAAAATCCTTGGAAATTGAAAAAATAAACATTAAAATATATCAATATTAATTCAATTAAAATATGAAATGCTAAGGTGATTATGTTAAAACATGAAATGAAAGAGAATGGTCATAGATATATAATGATCATAAAATATACATGATGTGGAAATCCATTGGAATGCCCATAGAAGTAATACATTTCCAGTTGCATGATTTAACAAAAATAAGCCAAAATACAGAGCCTTATGAAATAGTTAAAATGAAGAGAACTCTTTTAAAAATAGTTTTATCAGTAAATAACCAAAGTAGAATACTTCAGAAACAGCCAAGAAAAATGTATTCGATAGAGGTGATTGATAATACCAAAAGTTACCAAAGATTATAATATATCAATTTAATAATGAGAAAGAGACATTATTTCTGAGAGGAAATTCTGAAAATGGTAGAAACAATAAACAATATGTTTACAAATTGTCATGGTTAGAATTTTTCTTTTCTTTTTTTTTTTTTTTGAGACGGAGTCTTGCTCTGTCTCCAGGCTGGAGTGCAGTGGCACCATCTCAGCTCACTGCAACCTACGCCTCCGGGATTCAAGCTATTCCCCTGCCTCAGCCACCCGAGTAGCTGGGATTACAGGCACACGCTACCACGCCCGGCTAATTTTTTGTATTTTAGTAGAGACGGGGTTTCACCATGTTGGCCAAGATGGTCTCAATCTCCTGAGCTTGTGATCTGCCCACCTTGGCCTCCCAAAGTGCTGGGATTACAGGCGAGAACCACCGAGCCCAGCCATAGTTAGAAATTTTAAGCTAAATCCCAGTTGTAGCTTTTGAAGCTTAAACACATGCATATTAAACTCATACATACCATGTAAAAAATAGTAACCAAGAAACATATTTGAAAAAAAAGGAGGTTTTTACCAGTTGCAACTAAAATAACTAAAACATTATTACACCAAATAGGGATGTGTAGTCTCAACAGTAAATCAGAATAGATAAGATAACCTGAAATAAATGTAAAAATTGGTTATTTATAAAACAAAGAAACAAAAATTAGAAACAAAAAAGCTCTTAAACCTGGCAAAATTATTTTTCACTTTTTGGCCTAAGGGTGAATATAAGATAGTCTTTATAAAATGTTTAGACATTTTATATTTGGTATCTATATAAGGTATGTAATATATAATATTATCATTATAGTATTAATAATATTATTAATTATAGATAATATATTGAATATATAAGATATTCTTTATAAAATGTTCAGACATTTGGCATTGCCATGGTTCTGAATTTGCTGATGTGCCAAAACAAATATAGTTACTTTGGCTGTTACATAAATTAAGAAATGATATTTTTATTTTTATATGTATGCTGTTTGTCCAAATTTTTATCAAATCTTTTTTGATAATATTATCGACATGTTTAAATTATAATAACTTCTCTTTGGCAATAGAGATAAATTTAGCATTCTAAAATTAAAACACTTGTTCAATTTATTATCAAAATGGATAACTCTTTACAAAGTAGGATGGAAGATTTTTTTATGATGGGCTTACCTGTTTCTTCAGTGGAATATGACTGAAGACAAATTCCCAAGTTTATAAAATTAGAGTGCACTTCATATAAAAGAGGAAATGACTCCAAAATTTTAATCTTGTAGTAAATCAACATTAAATATTGAATTTCCCAATACATACTCATAACCGAGTTGCAATGGACTGAATGTGCCCCCGTCTCCCTAAATTCATATGTTGAAACCCTAATCCCAGTATGATAGTATTTGGAGGTGAGGTTCTTAGGAAGTAATCAAGCCATGAGAGTGGAGTCTTCGTGAATGGAATTAATGCTCTTATGAAAGGAAACCAGAGAGTAAACTGGCTCTTTCTGCCATTTGAGGACACAGGAAGAAGTTTTATAAACCAGAACTGGGTCCTCACCAAGAACCTGGACACTGCTGATGCTCTAACTTCCAATGTCCAGAAATATGAGAAAAAAAAGTTTGTTGTTTAAGCCACCCAGATTCTAGTATGTTATTATAATAGCCTGAGCTTAGTAAGACAAAGTGGAAGACTAATATAGAAGGGACATTTTTCAAAGCTTGAAACATTTCTTATTTCTTTGTCTTCTTGGTAATTATTTTCTAATTAGTTTTTATGGACTTTGCTTTTATTATAATAGAGCAGTTTTCCCTTAAGGCCTATATGAATTATGTATGACTTAAATATAGAAGTATATAAACACAAGCAAAATTTTGGAACAGCGAAATTGTAGGAATAAAAGTTAAGTATTGGAGACTGAAATTTTTTTCTTCTTTCGGTTTATAGTTCAATAGGTAATCCTAGAGAGGCTACTTCAACAATAGGTAGACACTATATTTTTAAAATAACCTTTAATGATAATTGTCTTGTAAAAAATTTTTGAAAATCTTAATATCCCAAATAATGCATATTTAAGCTCTTTTTGCCCCCGAGCTTCATTAGCAAAACTATACTCCAAAAATAGAGAAAAGTTAAAAATTTGGACACATGCTGAGTTCATAACCTAGGTCACATGAAAGAGCAGGACTAGGTTAGAAGGCCTGGCAAAAATTGTGTTAGAAGAATTTTTAAGTTTGTCCCTGGGCTTAGAAATGAGCCTAAACTTGTTGTTGCTTTTATTTATTTTTTGTTTATTTATGTATTTATTACATATTTCTACATTTGTGTGAGAGACTGAATCAAAATACAGATTTGTCCCTAAGAAGCAGTGGTTTAAAATAATAAAAATCACAATTCTCTTTTATGCTGCTTTGCACTGTATTAACTTTTATGTAAGTCAGTTCAAAAGTCAGAAACTTATGTGAGTTCTGTTGCTTCTTAATACCATTTGCTATTATTACCTTTTTGATTTATCTATATACTCAATATCATACTTCAATAACAACATATGCTAGCTTCAAGATAAAAAATATTATATATGATCCTCAAACTATTAAATATGCATTATCAATTTTAAATACTTCTTCTTTGAAGATATTAAGGCTCAAAAAAATTAAAGAAGTTTCCAAAATGGAACACTTAGGATAAACATGTGTGTTTCTACCCTAATGTATATCTGCCTTCTGTTATGTATAATTTTCTTCTTCAGAATGCTGCTGTGTACATTATTTAACTAGAAATATTTTAGCAATGGTTACTTAATCTACCTGCTTAGGTATAGCTCCTTTAAAAAGTCAGTGTTTTTAAAATTTGAGACTTTATAAAACCACTATTTCTCACTGAGGATTATGACAAATTTGAAATACAGCATATAACTAACAGCTTACATAATCAGATATAATAACAGTGTAATAAAAAACAGTCTTCACATGTTTTATAAGTTAAGTGTAGTTTGGAAAACTTCTGCCATATTCCTTGCTGCCCATTATTTGTTTACTCTGTTTTGTATCTCTCCTGTTCTCTCCACTAGTCTTGCATCAAAGTCAATTATTTTCAGTGTTACAGTTTTCCTTTTATCCCCATTGAGACTTTATAGGCCAGGGCCTTTACACATTTTTTTCATAAGTTTTGCTATGTATTTTGTTATTTCTATTACCTCATATACACAAATGCAAGAGGTCTGTTTCTTCTTTACTGAATTATCTTCACATTTGCTGCTTATTTCAGAGCTTTTCTGATGGAAGAAATTTGCCTCCCATGCTTTTGTAAGAAACATATTGACTGCTATGTAAAACTGCTTTTTTTTTAAATTCTGTAGGTAATTCTTATTTATTAGGAAATGCCACTTTGAGCAGGAGCAACAAGGTGAAAAATTATCCCTTTGCTACCTCTCAGTAATATTATTTAAGTTTATTTTGTCAATTTATCTTTGATTTCCCCTTCTTGTATTTCACCGGCCTGAAATACACCCAGAAATGTCCTTTCCACCCATACAAATTCTTCTCTGCCATCGAATTACGACTCAGGTATGTCAATTTTTGGAACAAGCAGTTCCTCAGCCCTTGAACTTGAATAGAGCTCTTCATCTTATAAATGCCAGAGGAATTACTTTCAGACTAATTCATGTGGAACTGATTCTTGGGAAATGTCTTTTGTTCACATTTTGCTATTGTTTTGATATAATTTATCTCCCGGACTGTTCTTTAATTTTGTATATTTGTCTTGTTTCTATAGGGGGATGATGTTTTCTTTTCTGAGTGAATAGAAAAGATTCAGTTCTGTAGTCTTTGGAATCAAACAGCACTTTGCCTTTTAAAATCATTTGTCTGATAATATTTATGGACTATGTTTTGGGTACCTGAGATGTAACACAAGGGAAAGGACTTATTTTTTTTGAGACAGATTCTCACTCTGTCGCTCTGGAGTGCAGCGGCGCAATCTCGGCTCACTGCAACCTCCACCTCCTGAGTTCAAACAATTCTCCTGTCTCAGCCTCCCGGGTAGCTGGGATTACAGGTACACACCACCATGTCTGGCTAATTTTTTTTTTTTTTGAGATGGAGTCTCCCTCTGTGGCCCAGGCTGGAGTGCAGTGCCGTGATCTCAGCTCACTGCAAGCTCCGCCTCTTGGGTTTACGCCATTCTCCTGCCTCAGCCTCCCAAGTAGCTGGGACTACAGGCACCCAGCTAATTTTTTGTATTTTTAGTAGAGATGGGGGTTCACCATGTTAGTCAGGATGGTCTCGATCTCCTGACCTCGTGATCCGCCCGCCTTGGCCTCCCAAAGATCTGGGATTACAGGTGTGAGCCACCATGCCCATCCCTAATTTTTGTATTTTTAGTAGAGATGGAGTTTCACCATATTGGTCAGGCTGGTCTCGAACTCCTGAACTCAGATGATCCACCTACCTCGGCCTCCCAAAGTGCTGGGATTACAGGCGTGATCCACTGCGCCCGGCTGCATCAGGACTTTTTGCATGTGTTCTCTGAAGTAATCACAATTAAAATTACATGATCAACTGTATATTCATGTTTTCTATCTAGTTCCCCAAGTTTTGTAAGCCAAACATGGGGATAGTATCTTTCATTTATCACTGTAATGTCAGTGCCTAGACTGTACATGATGAGTAACTACCAATATCTGTTGCATGTACAAAGGTAATAATACTGGAAGCTTAATAAACATTTCCTGAGGGTGAAAAATGGGAAAAACTACATATAGAGAAAAAGAGAAAAAGTAACAAGTTAAATATATTTTTGAAGTTCATATTCTTAATGGGGGAATTTAATCTTCATCTGGGAGAAAAATATTTTCTAAATATTACATAATCTAACAACTATCAAAATATCCTGGTAACACACTAGAGATGGGTAGAGCTAAAAGCAACTCATCTGGATGAAAAGAAAATACACTAGTCCCAAAAAGATATGCTGTAGGTTTTGCTGAAAGTATATATATTGTAAACAGAAAATTAAAATCAATGTTAGTTGGTAAAAAAATAAAAATTGGGTATTATTTTACTTAAAATTTGAGTACTATTTTCTTGTGGTAGTTTGCATAAGGTTTTCTTTTAGTTTTCGCAGACATAGAACACCTTCAAGTTGTTTAGATTAGTTTTCTCATCTACTAAAAATTTTCAATGCTGAAAAGAAAATCCCCAAATTTTAATTTAGCAGTGTATTTTGTGACAAACTCAACTTTTTGTTGCATTTATAGAAGAGGTAAATAAATTGAACTGTGAGCTAAAAACCTTAAATTATTATTCAGTTATAAATTGGCTTTAATTGGTTGATTGCTTTCATATTTATATTTAGTAGAAGACACTGTTGTTGTATTTTGAATGCAAACTTTGTTGATGATATAAAAGGCCACATTGCTTTTTACCATATTTTGCAATATTATCTTTGTGTTATTCAAAATAATACATGAAAAACAAAGCTAAATGAATTCAGGAATTAAAATATATGACTAAATGGGTTTTATACTTATAATTTGTACCCCATCTTTATAAAAATTGTGATAAATACTGAAATATATACAATTAAAGGAGAAACAGTCACTGTTCAGGAAAATGTAATAAAGTATCTTTACATTTCTGAAAAGTATAATATGAAAGGTGAAGCTTCATGTTCAGGCCTCAGGCTAACTTCCTTTGAGTTTGAGAAGGGTCAGAGTGTACAAGAGGATGAAAAGAAAGGGCACTCCAACTGGGAGGGGAAAGTACGAACAGCAGCAGTAACACAAGGAACAGTCAGGATTAGCTAGTGTCTGCGATGTGAGCACTGATGAACATATGACCAGAAATGTTGAAAATATCATAACTGTTTGGTGAGATTTATATTACTGTGGCTCTATGATACTTTATTTGCCTCATTTAAATGCAAAAAAGTCAAAATATCTCTTTTTGCTTGAGAAAAAAGAAAACCCACTCCATATAATATATAAATATTGGCCATGCGCGATGACTCACACCTGTAATCCCAGCACTTTGGGAAGCTGAGGTGGGCGGATCACTTGAGGTCAGGAGTTCAAGACCAGCCTGGGCAACATGGCCAAACCCCGTCTCTACTAAAAATACAAAAATTAAACAGGTGTAGTTGTGCAAACCTGTAGTCCTAGCTACTTGGGAGGCTGAAGCATGAGAATTGTTTGAGCCCAGGAGGCAGAGGTTGCAGTGAGCCAAGCTTGCTCCACTGGACTCCAGCCTGAATGATAGAGCAAGACTTTATCTCAAAAAAATGTTTTTTATATATATATATATATATATAAAAATATATGTATAACATGTTATATATAAATAATATATAATATATAGAAATATATAACATGTTATATGTTATATAACATGCATATATAAATAATATATATGTTATATATGTTATATATAACATGCATATATAATAAAATATAAAACATGTTATATATGTTATATATATTTATATATAAAACATGTTTATATACATATATATCATATTCTTTGCTCCTCATCTGGGGTCAGTGAGCAAGAGTGGGCACTGGCGGGGATACTCAAAGCAGAGAGCTGGAGCCAGTCCTTGTGTCCGGGACTCACACTGGCACTTCTGAATCCTCAGAATCCGCTGGCTTTTGAGCTCTCATGATTTGGTGGCGGGAATGGGATTCCTGGTTTGCAGCTCCAGAGGATCGTGCTCCTTCCCTGATACATGTCCCACACAGCCATGTTCTGCCCTGAGATGCAGCATTTGATAACTTACCCCCTTACCACATACCACTTCCACCCACGTCCGGGTCAACTTTGTTCTTAACCTCCTTGAGACTGCCCTCCACCTCGAGAACAGATCTTTTTTCCCCAGTTCATTGAGTTTGGAGTTTTGGATACCATGCAGAAAGTTTACCTTTAAGACTGAGCACTCTTTTGATACCCTTCCTCCCCAAAACGTTCATACTCACGACTGTGGGAAAAGTGAAAGCCAGTACACACAGGAAACTATGGCTGAACACAGGCTCATCACGACTGCTTCTGTGGCTGTTGACCAGCCATCCATCTTTGTGGTGGTGGCACAAGACAGTTTAATGACAGCAGTGAGACTTGCTCTTCAGCATGTGTTCAAGGTTCTTGCAGAATCACACCCCACCCTCTATGGCTTCTTGTGGAGGTGGTTTGATGAAATCTTTACTCTGCTACATCTCCTGCTCCAGCAGTATTATCTGTCTAGAACCAGTGCCTCATTTTCTGAAAACTTTTGTGGCTTAAAGAGAATAGTAATGGGGGACACTCACAAGTCTCACAGATTGGCTAGTGCTGGTCTCCTAAAGAAGCAGCTTTGGAAATCAATTATGTTCCTGGTTCTTCTTTTCTATCTGAAAGTGAAGCTGGAGAAGCTGGTTTCTAGCTGAGAAAAGAGGATGAATATTCTATTCATCCCCCTTCTTCCAACTGGAAACGATTTTACAGACCCTTCCTGGCAGCCTACCCATTTGTTAACATGGCCTGGGAAGGATGGTTTCTTGTACAACTTCAATACATCCTAGGAAAATCTCAGCATCACTCACCACTGCTGAAGCTGGCTGGAGTTCAGCTAGGTCGACTGACCATTCAGGATATACAAGCTCTGGAGCATAAACCAGCTGAAGCCAGCATGATACAGCAATCAGCCAGCAGTGTTAGTGAAAAGATAAAGTTAGCTCTGAAGAAAGCTGTGAGGGGTGTTGCCTTATCCCTGTCAACTGGCCTTTCTGTCCATGTATTCTTCTTGCAGTTCCTTGACTGGTGGTACTCATCTGAAAACCAAGAAACCATCAGGTCGTTGACTGCCCCGCCTACCCCACCACCACCTGTCCACCTAGACTATAACTCTGATTGTCCCCTCTTACCCAAAATGCAGACTGTGTGCCCCTTGTGTTGTAAAACCCAGGTGAATGATACTATTCTTGCCACTTTTAGCTATGTGTTTTGTTAGGGCTGTGTGTTTCATTATGTGAGGAGTCACCAAGCTTGTCCCATTACAGGTTATCCAACAGAAATACAACATCTGATTAAATTCTACTCCCGTGAGAACTGAAAAACAAAATTACATAAAATACTTTATGAAGAAACAAAATAATTATTGGATTTCAGATTTCAAATGAAATATTTCTAGTTAAATTATTGTATTAGTACAAGATAATCACAGTTGTTTGCCTTTTAGTGACTGGAATACAGGGAATTGGTTAGACTTTTGTTTGAAAGCAGAAAGAAAGATAGATGATTGAAACAGTAAGCAGCCACCATCCACTGAGCAGCAACAAAAATGAGAAAGTGAGGTCACCAAATATTAGTGGTTGGAGAAAGGGTCCCATTGACCTATATCCTGGATTCAGTCCACTGAAGAGGCAGAGCTGGCTCACACTGGGGTCTTTCTGATGAAGTTCAACGTATCTGATAATTGAATTGCAAAACACAGAGTGAAAAAACACCAAACAAACCTGGAAGCTAGGGAAATGCTGACAGACCTAAAACCAAGAAGAAATGAGTCCTTTTCTTCCCTCTCCTTGCCTTCAAATGTCTGAACAATGCTTTGTGAGGACAGAACCTCAGCACACTAACCAGCAAAATAGTCTGAGAATAGAGTACTCGAACTCCATTGCTACCATGAAAGAGCAGAGAATTTAGGGTGGAATTGTTGCTGAGAGGCAATAGGTAAATAATCAATACAACATCATATTTAATGATTACAAAATAGTGTAGGTTATGGGCTAACATATTTGGCATTAAGTGTGTTCAAATGAAATTTGTTTGCCCCTTAGAATTTCCAAGTAATGCAAAAATATTTTAGTCCAGGAATTTCTGCCACTTAGCTAGTAAAGCTTCTATAAGCCTCAATTTCTTTAAAATGAGAATCTGTCATAATCCTTTGTGTTTCTAAAATTCTATAATTCTCACATCTTTATCAGTATAAAATTTTTTATAAGTATAAAACATTATACTTTATATAATTTTTTAAATGTAGTTAAGTCCATTTTATAGGTAAAACAAAGACAAAATCAAAGTGTGGTGTCCAGGAAATAGACTTGAATGCAGTTTTACAGGCATGCATTCTATTCCTGGCTGCAGCAATATCAATAATTAGAAGTTAAGGCAACTAATTAACTTCTGTGACAATCAATCAGTTCATCTAAAAATAATTAACAAAAATAACTACCTTGCAAGTATATTATAAAATTAGATATAAAAGGCTGAAATCATTCTTGAAACATAACAAGGGTGTAATAAAAAAACTGCAAGAGTGATTTGGCAGTGATGTTAAGATTATGTTGATTTAACCCTAAGGCTATGCAAGTTGTAAGGCAACAAAACAATATTACAACCAAATTATTTAACCCTTATAGGCATAATATTGATAAAATTATTAATGTGTAGTATCCATAACACATAAAAATATCTAGAACAGCATTTCTAATCATCTTGTCTATAGAAATATTGTAAAATGATGACAATGTGTACTGTTCATATGGGTTTTTATATGATGATTTGAAGTAACCCAGTTCCTGCTGATTTATATCTCCAAACTAATATTTTACAACTTACTTCAATATTATATTATTTATCATTTAATTACATATCCCTGACTTAAGCAAAACTTACTAACCCAAAGTAGTTATGCAACTCAGTGTCCTGAAATTATGATCCCTTAGTTCATCAACCATGTCTTGATAATATTTAATATTTTTTATGCACGTTTAAAATGAAATTATGAAAATTCAATTACTGACAAAGACATGTACAGCCATTTACAGACTATTTTGCACATATCTGTAAACATCCATTTATTACCTAATTATTCAAAACAGTTCCTATGTGTCTGATGCCATGCTAGGGGTACCTACTTGAAAGATTAAACATTAGCTCCCATAAGAAGCACAGAATGTATTAGAGATAAATGCCAGTCATCCTATAATATAAAATATTCAATAATACAGGGATATTACAAAAGGATGAAAGGAGCACATTTGTCAATTTGACTCATGGGAGGGTTCACAATGTAGGAAAAGCATGCGAATTAGCAGGGGTATTGTGATGAAGGTAGTTTATAGATGTGGCTCATACCTGCAGTCACTTGCCTTTACATAAAGGCAATTATTCTCTTTAATCTTCTTGGACCTCGTCTAATCAGAAGGCCTTAGAGCAAAATCAGATTTCCCTGAGAAACAAATATCTATTATGTATCTCCTGGTTAATTCTAGTGATTCTGTTTCTCTGGAGAACTCTGACTGATACAAAATCACTCCCAAACACTTAGATATATTTTCCAAAAACAGGGATATTCTTTTAAATAATACAACTAAGCCATCAAACTCAGGAAACTGACATTGATACATTACTCTCATCTAACGTTCAGAACACTTTCAGGATTCAGGCTGGGCATGGTGGCTCACGCCTGGAATCCCAGCAGTTTAGGAGGCTGAGGCAGGAGGATTGCTTGAGTCCAAGAGTTTGGGACAAGCCTGGGCAACATAGCAAGACCCCATCTCTACAAAAAATAAAGATAAATTAGCTAGATGTGATGGCACACCTGTAGTCCCAGCTACTTGGTAGGCTGAGACAGGAGGATCCTTTGAGCCCAGAAGGTCAAAGCTACGGTGAACCTTGATCAAGCCTGAGTTGACAGGGTGACCCTGTCACAAACAAACAAACAAACAAAAAATATATCAATAATACCTGCTATAGCATAATTACCCAGTTTAGAATAAACTGTTGCATTTAGTTGTTATGTTTGTAGTGTTCTTCAATCTGAAAGTTTCCTGGACTTTATTTTCGTGGAGTTACCAATTTTGAAAACTACAGACCAACTTTATTATACAGTGCCCATTATGTTGTCTTTGTATGATGTTTCCTCATGGTTTAATTGGGTTTGGAATACTTGGCAGGAACATTAGAGATGTGCCACTGTGCTCTCATTGCCTACCGTCAGGTGGCACCAAATATTTTTGCCCTATTACTGATTATGTTAGTATCCGTTATTTGATTTATTAGTACCTACCAGGCATCTCCTCCATAAAACCATTCTCTTTTCTTTTGTAAGTAATTAGAATTTAATGTTAAGGCATTGTGAAACTGTGTAAACATCTTCCACATGAAAATTACAATGTATTGATTTATTCTTATCAGTATAGACTCATAGTTTCTTACTTTTTTCAGTGTGTTATAATCCATCATTATTGTTATTTATTTTCCTGCTCAAATTATTCCAGATTTTGCCAGTGAAAACCTCCTTTAACTGGATTTTGTGTCTTTTTGACAAGTCCCAAATCATTCTTTGAATCATTCTTTGAACTTATTTCTTATGTTTGGTACCAAATTATATTTTTTCATTCTAAAATTCAGGATTATATTGTACTTCTCCTGCTCCAAATCTGGAATTTAAAAATTTTCCAAGGAGTTGAGATTCATTTTAGTGGAAGTTGATACTGGAAAACCAAAATCTAGAAGCTAGTCATTTCATTGTTTGGGGAATGTTACTCTTCCCAGACTTTCTCGGTGGCTAGAAATGGAAAATATATCACAACAAATATTCATTCATAGTTACTCACAGGAATTTACATCTATTTTTACTTCTTGAGTTCATGCCTGTTACGAGGAGGCAGCCACATTAACTTGTTGGGACCTTAACACTATGCACTGGTTCACCCTTACCCTCTTTCCTGTACAAATCCTATACTTAGTCTTTAGAGCACAGTGACTCCTCGCTTAATGAGGGATTAGAGTATCTTGACTCTCCCTTAATGGGGATATGCTTAATCTGCTCAAGCTCTGACATCTGTGCTATATTTTCTCCTTCTTGCACACTTATTCTTCTTATCCTGACAAACTCAGTTCTAACACACATTCTAAGCTACTTGCCAACCTCCCAATAACCTTATCACTTCACTTGGACATATTTTTCTTTCATTCTTGAAATTTACAAATTCTACTGGGTTAATTCCTGAGTAGGTTTATCTTCACTGTTTTTGCCTCATGCTTTATAAGCACTTTCAATCGTAAAACTAGTTATTTGTCACCCCTTAGAGTATCTTTCTCAATATTCTAGATGTCTTTTTCGTAACTAATTATAAAATTCTAATCCAATCCCTCTTGAATATTTTTGAAGATATATGTTGGTATTGTGTGAAAGTTTGACCTTGTAGTCTCTGTTCTATGGTCTGCTTTTACTGTGATTTTTCTCATTCTTTCTTCTCTTTTGAACTATCATAGTGTTATCATGATGGATTCTTTTTTCTTTTTAATGCATTCACTAAGAATATAGTCTGTATTCCTCAATTATTGAGTATTAAAAAGACAACTATCAGAGATATTTTAGGTCTATGTCTAATTTTTCTGTAAATAAGAGTTTAATACAATTTGCTTTTTAGACAGCATATCTAAGAACTTATGAGAATGAAGATATCTATGTTTAAAAAAAGGCAGTCATATTATGAAGTTTTAGTTCTGCATTTAATTATTACTTTGTTTTTGTTTTTGTTTTGAGACAGGGTCTCACTCTGTCACCCAAGCTGGAGTGCAGTGGCACAGTCACGGCTCACTGCAACCTCTACCTCTGAGATTTAAGCAATCCTCCCATCTCAGCCTCCTGAGTAGGTGGTACCACAGGCTTACACCACCACACCCGACTAGGTTTTGTATTTTTAGTAGAGACAGGGTTTTGCTATGTTGCCCGAGCTGGTCTCAAACTCCTGAGCTCAAGCAATCTACCTGCTTAGGCCTCCTAAAATGTTGGGATTACAGGCATGGGCCACTGTGCCTGGCCCTACTTTACATTGATTCTTGGGACTGACTAAACCTAATTGTGTGTCCCTTATTTAAATATGAACCACCTTATGATTATTCTTACCAACTTTCCTGTGTTTGCCTAGAACAGTTATTTGCAATGGGTGTAATACAGAAAAATGTCCCATGAAAGATCTCCTTCTGGTCTTTGGCACACCATGCTCATTCAAGACATTCTGGCATTTTTAGGTTTATACAATAGCAATGTTTCATGGACTTTCTTCTTCTCCTTGTAGTACCAACCAACATGAAAATTACTGACATGCATCATTAGGAAGTCTAGTCAGATGTGACTGAATTTAGGCAATCAAATTGAACAATCATAAAATTTGAATTAACTTTGATTTTGATTTGTTGGATCAGATTTCTCCATTCAGTTGAAAACGTGGTTACTGCATAGTTTCTGATTCATATTCTACAAGTTTAGTAAGCCCAGTCTTTATGAGTAGTCCTTCAGAAAATTCCAGTGAAGACTCAGATTGACATGGCATGGGTCATGTGTCTCTTAATACTATATAATCAGAAAATGTGGGGGAATAGTAATCAGAAGCAACTAAACTAAATTAAATGCCTTCAGTATATGCAAAGACTGTGGCACCAGGAAAGGAGGGTGAAGCAATACTGAAAAATTGTATGCTAACACAAAACCTTGTACACAAGTATTTATAGCAGCATTATTGACAATAGTCAAAAGGTGGAAATAACCCAGATATCTATCAACTAATGAATGGATAAATAAAATTCTATATCCATGAAGTAGAATATTATTGAGCCATAACACAGATGGAAATACATAATATGGATGGACTTTAAAAATATTGTGCTAAATAAAACAACCAGAAACAAAAGGTCACAAATTATGTGAATTCAATTATATTAATGCCCAGGATAGGCAAATCCTTAGCAGTAGAAAATACATTAGTACTTGCCAGTGCGTACTTAAGGGTGTGGAGTTTCTTTTAGGGTTGATAAAAATGTTCTGGCATTTGGTGATGGCTATGCAATCTTGTGAACGTACTACATTCACTGAAATGTATGATTAAAAATACTTAATTTTATGGTATGTGAATTATATCTCAACTTTAAAATGGAAAAAAATGTATGTTGCAGTCTGTCCTGCCTTTAGATATGCAATGCTGTGTGGTTGGGCATAGTTCTTTCCCTAGGATTTCATAAATTTCTTGGGTTATATTAGGCAGCACTTATTGCTTGAGGGGCTTCTCAACACACAGCGTTCACATCACTTCTGCTCTCCAATAGCATATAAAACTTCATTTATAGCTCATTCATTATTCTTTCTTGTCTCCTTTGAGAATGTCTCCCATTAGGCTATGAACCATTTCTACCAGCTTGCTTACTTGTGCCCACAAACAAAGCTGTCCCCATAAGGAGTGCCACTCCTGCTAGGAATTCTCAGAAATGCTGTTCTGGATGGTGGTGAGTTTGTGAGAGAATGAGGCAGATGGTAGCAAGATCCAGTTACATTTAGGGTTTTGCTTTTAAGCTGAATCCATCTAATACAAGCTCATCTGCTGGTGGCTACAAAACACCCTTCTCAAGCTTGTGTCGTGAATCTGGTGCTGGGTATTTGTTATGATTCATCTGTAACTTGCAATGCTCATGTCTACTGCCTCCCCACCTCAGGATGTTGAGAGAAGTTGGCTGATTGCATGGTGTATCCCATCAGCCTCACTCAGTATGGAGGAGCGTTATCAATTAAGGGACCAGGGCCAAACAAATTCAAGGTACAGTGAGACGGGACTTGCTGCCCCTGGAGGTTTTCTGAGTTATCAACATGCAAAATCAGGGAATACTTAGTGCTAATTCATGTTGCCATCCTAATTCCCCGAGAGAATCTTAAGTAGCAATTGGAGGTTTCTTCCCAACAGACCGGAGACCAAGGATTGGGAAAATAACATTACCGAAGGGGCATTGAAAGATAAATACTCTCAAGTGGTAAGTAGGTACTACAGAGAAAGAGCTAAAGAAAACTTTGTGATAATTAGGGGAATAGTTCTCCCATTTGCTATTCAAAATCTTCAAGTATAAATGAATGAATGAATGAATCAGAATGTTTCATGTGATCTTTTCATGAAAATACATAAAGTGAGAATGCCTTATTTTTTCCAACAAAGGATTTTGGAAGAAGGCTAAGGAATTGAGGAAATTCTTGAAAATGGGACTACAATTAAAGGGTAGAGTAAACATGTCTCCCATTTGCTGAAGGCTTTTTATGTGCTAGTCTTTTTCGCTCTACACTACTTCAGCAACTCCCTTGATCACCACATCACATGATTGTAGGTACAGAAGATAGCATCACATCAGGTAATTTCTTTCAGATCCCACAGTTCAATTAATATGAATATTCTACCTTGGAACTGTTGTTTAAGATAATCCCAGACCCCATTTAGTGAACCATTTTTTCCCTGTTGCCTCTAAAACTAAGATGATGGAGTTATCAGGTAAAGAAGAGTTGATTCTCAGAGCTGCTTTAAAGTGGAAGCAATAAAAGGCAGGGCAGCTGTTCATAATTATCAGGGATCTGAGTGGGCTGTCTGAGTTCTTCATGTTCCATCTTCTACTTTTGAATCTACTCAGACTTCTCACTATCAACCAGTGGCCCTGGTTTGAATTTGTCTGTTTTTAAATCCATTTTCCCCAGACCTCATTCCTAGGTATGAGATTAGAGTGGGTGCATAATAAACTGATAATATTTTAACCATCCTGTGATGGTTCATTTCCTGTTGCACACAGTAAGTCAATAAGCTGAGACACTGGATTACAGAAGAGAAATAGGTGTAATTGTAGGATCACCAAACTAGGAGATGGGAGGAAACCTCAAATCCATCTCCCCAAGGAATTTAGAGTTAGAATTTCTAAGGGTTTGGGAGTAGGCTGAAGTGTAGAGATCATTGATTAGTAGAAGGAAGAGTGCAGGGTGAGTTCATGGGATAGGGAGATGCAGAAGCTGTGTTCTCATGCTAATCCCATCCCTCTATAGAGGTCTTCAAAGTGATTGCTGCAATTCAGGGTCTGAGAAACATCTTAAGCAATCCTTACACAAAAGCCTTTGTTTTGATTCTAATGTCAGAGATCCTGTCTTTAGGAACAATGAAGATGAAAATCAATTCTTTAACAGTCTTATGACCTTAGTGTCAGCAATTTTATTTATAGGGACAATTGGGATGGCAATGGTCAGTATCTATTGCTATGTGACTTTTAGCAATGAGGAAATCGGCCAAAGTTCAGCCTGACTAATGCTTAATTATAACTATACCTCTGTCCAGAACCCAGCATGCAATTCTTGTCAACCTTGTGGGGATGGTTTCAATGCTGGCATGTGATTGGCTAGAACACAGTGCAGAAACTATTTTAGGAAGATATGGGTTGCCTCAAAGGGCTGAATTTAATGGTGAAACATTAGTCAGAGTGGAAGGCCAGCAAGACTATTGTAGGTAATCTTTTTGTATACCTGCATGTGTACCTCACCCATGCTCTGCCTAAGAATCCACCATAACTCTAAAAAAGCACATTTAATATATAGTAGAAAAGTAGACATTGGTCAGAAATATTCCATTGAGTTGACACCTTTTAATAAACCTAAGCATTACTGTGATGACCAATATGGGAATTAGCAGGTGGGAGGACTACCAAGGACAAAGACACCAGTGTATTTAGGGAGACTTGGAGGAATGTTGATGAAAAAGTCAGGCTCTGTGAAATATTTAAAGAGGTTTATTATAAACCAATATGAGTTACCACGTCCCAAGAACTAGTCCCAGGAAGTCCTGAGAAGGTATGCCCAAGGTCGTCGGGTTATAGTTTTGTTTCACACATTTTAGGGAGTCAAAAGTTACAGGCAGAGACATAAATCAATACATCTCTTTTGGAGTTAGGCACAATGAACCAGCATTCACATTAAATAGAGGTATACATTAGTTCAGTCTGGAAAGGCAGGACATCTCGATGCAGGGTTTAGAGGTCATAGGTGAATTTGAAGATTCTGTGATTGGTAATTGGTTGAAAGAGTTAAGCTCTGTCTAAAGACTTGAAGTGAATACTCAAGGAAGGTTGTGAAAGCCAAGGTTCTTGTTAAGTAGATTAAGCCTCCGTGTAGCAGCCTTAGATAATATGGTAACTGTCTCTTTTCTAGCCTTAAAGGTATCAGACTTTCATTTAATCTCTCCTAGATCTGGGAAAGACCTAGAAAAGTAAGGAGATTCTCTACAGATGCAAATTTCTTCCACAAAATATGGCTTTGAAGGGCCATTTCAAAATGTATTTTGATTTCCTTCAGGGTCTGCTATCTATCTTATAATGCTGTGCCAGAATCAGGTTTGATTTTGGTGTCTTATTGCTACAAAGCATCTGTCTTTTCAGCCTTATTATCTCTATTTTAAGGTTAATGTTGGTCAGTTGTGCCTAAATTCCAAAAGGGAGATGGTATAATGGGGCATGCCTGACCTCTCTTCCCATCTTGGTTGGGAATTCAATTTTTCACGTTTCCCTTGGCCCGGGGTGGGGGTCTGTTTGTAACTGCCCAATGGGTTCTCCTTGTCTGCTGCCTAGACAGAGCCAATTTCTCGAGACAGTGGAATTGCCATAGAGTGTACACCAAAAACAAAAATCTTAGGGTCCCCCACAACCATCTGGATGGATTCCTCCTCAGCCAGGTCACCCTAAAATTTAACCTGAAAAACTAGTTCAGGCCATGACAGGAAGTAGGGTTTGGATTTGCCTTATTATAACCCTTCAGCATTAAAATCAACACAGACCTTAAGTCTGATGAGAAACACAGTCTATTCTCTCTAAAAAGCCTGCTACTTAGAGACTTCGTCTACATAATAAAACATAGGTCTCCACAACCCTTTATCATAACCCAGACATTTCTTTTTATAAATAATAACTGTTTCAACCAATTGCCAATCAGAATATGTTTAAATTTGCCTATGACTTGGAAGCCAGCACTTCAAGTTGTTCTGCCATTGTAAATCTTGCATGTACTGATTGCTGTATTATGTGTCCTTAAAATGTATAAAAGCAAGCTGTACCCTGATGACCTTGGGCATATGTCATCAGCAGCTTCTGAGGCTGTGTCACAGTTCATCCTTAAACTTGGAAAAATAAACTCACTAAATTGATTGAGACTTGTCTCAGATACGTTTTGGTTTGCAAGAGATAAAGTTTAATTCACTCAGAGCTGGCTGCACAGGAGACACAAGTTTTATTATTATTCAAATCAGTCTCCTCGAGAATTTGGGGCCTGGAGTTTTTAAGGATAATTTGGTGGGCAGGGAGCCAGTGAGTTGGGAGCACTGATTAGTTGGTTTTGAAATGACCATCATAGGATGTCGAAGCTGTTCTCTTGTGCTGAGTCACTTCCTGGGTGGGGGCTAAAACAAACCACATGGAGCCATCTGGTTGTCAGAAATGCAAAAACATGAAAAGACATCACAAAAGGCTAATCTTAGGTTTTACAATAGTATTATCTATACAATAATAGATGTTATCTTCAAGAGTAATTGGGGAAGTTAAAAATCTTATGACCTCAAGAATAATTTAGATAATTATCTAAAATTCCAGGCCCTCTCATCCTAGCTTGGTGGTCTTTCATTAGTTTTACAACAACAGTTTAGGTTTGGGGAAGGGCTATTATTTAAACTATAAACTATTTTTTTTCCCATAAAGCTAGCTTAGCTCATGCTTAGGAATGAGCAAAGACAGCCAGCCTGTGAATCTAGACAAGATGGAGTCAGCCATGTCAGATGTCTCTGTCAAAATTCCCTCAGTTATAATTTTTGCGAAGGAGATTTCATGTTCAGTCAGTTGGGAGTTTAGAATTATATTTCTGGTTTACAAGAACATATGTTTTTCCATGTTTTCCTGTCCTTTCAATTCATTTCTTCTTCAGCACTCTGAGTTCGGAATGTGCCTCTTTTGTGCCACCCTTTTGGGGCTTGAGGAAATGAAACCAAGAGTGAAGCTGAAGACAACCAATCAATATCCTAGACTCATTAAACTGCCAGGCATAATGGACACAAAAACCATTTACTACCTTGGCATGTTCTGTACTAAGCAATTAGCTCTCATAATTTCCCTTTCTGCTCTTGGTAATCTCAGGAGCCAGGCACTACACATACGTGTCAGAGAAGCTAAGGACACACAGCGAATAAGTTGTACAGCCAAGGCAGGAACACTGGTGCGTCTGACTTCTGAATCCAAGTAAGCCTATCTGTGCTTATTCACCAAAGCAAGCTACAATGGCATGGAGTTTATTTGGGGGTATTGACAAGTAAAGAGATACACATTTGTGAAAAGAAAATATCTTGGTCCCTCAAAATCATTAAATTAAAGGGAAAATTCAAACTGGAAATTGTTTAGGACAAACCTGTCTCCCATTTTATTTAAAGTCATCCCTATCTTCATTGAGATAAATTTATGTCTGATTAACTTCTTTGGAAAGGCTAATCAGAAACTCAAAATAATACAGTCATTTGTCTCTCACCTATCTGGGACCTCCCCACTTTGAGTTACTTGCATTTGTCTGGCTTTTGCTTCCAGTTTTCCTGCTTTTTGAGGCCAAACAAATGTTCATTTTACATATGTTGATTGATGTCTCATGTCTCCCTGTAATGTATAAAACCGAACTGTGCTCTGACCACCTTGGGCACATGTCATCAGGACCTCCTGAGACTGTGTCACAGGCACGCATCCGCAACCTTGACAAAATAAACTGTCGAAAGTAACTGAGACCTGTCTCAATTTTTCGAGGTCCACACATTAAGAATATTTTGAGAATAGATGTTATTAGAAAAAAAAAAAACATTTACTTTGACATGTAAGTTAAAATACTTTTCATATTTCTTTTTATTTTCTTCTTGTCCTTCCTTTGCAGAATTGTGTGTGGTATGCACAGAAGCACACGTGCTTCTGTATGTGTGCATCTGTGTAACTCTCCTGTGTATAAAATTTATATTCTGTTCCTTTTATGCAACTTATACACATTATCCAGTAATTAATTTTTTTAGTCTGTATTTCACATTACACATGAGCATTTTCCAATTACACATGAGCATTTTCCAAGCTACAATTAATTATTAACATTGAAAGGCAACTTGAGAGACCAGCTAGTTAATCCATTAGGGTTCAGAAATGTGTCCCTTAAAAAATGAAAAGTTAGGTTGATTTTTAAACTTAGAAAAGAGATTACTAACAATCTTTCTTATAATACTGAAGTATGCTATTAATTAATAAAATGTTCCATATGGTGACAACATGTAATAAATATTGATATAAGGAATACTTATCTATTTCATTCATATCAGAATGATCAAGGGGGGGGCAATATAATAGGAAACAATGAAACAAAAAATATGAAATTAACTTTGACAAAATCGACTTTTTGAAGAAAATTTTGAAGTTTATAAAGATCAATTCAAGGAATATGTAACAAATGAATGTTCATTTGTATATGCTTGTGAATGAAAATTCCAAATTCTGTCATTATGCCAATGTACTTAAAAAAATAGAACTTATATATGAAGTTCAATGTAACTGAACTCAGATCAAAATCTAAATGATAGGTCTGTGGATGTTTATTTTAAATGTTATGAAAGGATTTAAAATTTCAAGTAAAGTACTATATGTGTAAAAACTAAACACAATTTTTAGAAATAAAAAGAAGAATAATTGAACCCACCAATGGATAGTGTGAGGACCTATGGAGTTACAGTAATGTAAGCAATATAATGTTGATTTCCACAAAACAGAGATAAATTAATGGACTATGTACAAAAAAAAGCCTATAAACACTACAAACTGTTCATTATAAAGGAATAATTAAGATTTTATGTCATAGCTATTGGAATAGATTGTCCTGAAACAGTAAGTCTTCTTTAAAAAACAAAAGTAAAATCACTATATAATATTACATAGCAGCATAAACTGCAAACAGATTATTAGAAAATAATTACAACTTGGTTTTCTCCTTTCCTATATTTTTCATTCCTTATATCCACTGTTTCTTATCATTTAAGTTGGGCAGAACTTCTTAAAATTTTACAAATAGGCCAGGCGCAGTTGCTCATGCTTGTAATCCCAGCACTTTGGGAGGCAGAGGAGGGTGGAACACCTGAGGTCAGGAGTTCATGAGCAGTCTGGCCAACATGGTGAAATCCAGTATCTACTAAAAATACAAATATTAGCCAGATGTGGTAGCATGCATCTGCAATCCCAGCTTCTCGGGAGGCTGATGCAGGAGAATCACTTGCACCCTGGAGGCAGAGGTTGCAGTCAGCCATGATTGCACCACTGTACTCCAGCCTGGGCGACAGAACAAGACTCTGCCTCAAAACATAAAAAATAAAAATAAAAAAATATAAATAATAGCGAAGTATGTCCTGGTCATACATTCCCAATAGTAAAGGTAAGCAGAGGACTATTGCACGGGGTCTCATGGAGGCTCATTAATGAAGGGCTCCTGTCTCTAGGGGGAAATTTGGATCCCTAGAAGAAGCAAGATTCCTTGACCAATCTGAGATCTGGAATGGGTGGTATACGAGAGAAATTAGTAACATCAACTCAGTGAATTTTTGATTTTTAAGTGAATAGCTTGAGTTTATAAGCCTTTACTAGTAATTTTCATGTTGCTGATGCCTTTAAAATATATGTGTGTGTTGGGGGAGGGGGAATTTTCCCAGGGTGAGTATTTTAGGATTTACTCATTTTAGTGCTGTGCCTTCCTCATACAATAGGTTATTTCCTGTTTCTTGCCTTACTATTGAAGCTGATTCCCTATAGCTTACAAGAAATATTATATATTCTCTAAGTGACCAGAGTTGCTATTATGGCTTGAAACCAAAAGAATCAATTGATAATGACTTTTTCCTTTTTATTTCATAATTTGTTATACTTTTTCCCTCTTAATGACCACAATGAAAAGTTTCACCACTATCTAGATTAGTTCTATATTTATTATTACTGTTCATAATCCAGTTAACTCTAAAGGAGTTGTGGAGTCTCATTTCAGCACAGCAATTTTTTTAAAGTATAAATCCTCTCTTTGTTAATAACTTTTGGGAATAGATCACCTCCTATCGGGATGGCTAAATTGCACTGATTCCATCTATTTTGCTAAGTGAAAAGTCTCAAAGATCTACCAAGTCTTTACAATTGCCATGTCCACTCCAATTCCCAACCAAATTTCCTCATGGTATAGGGATTCCATATAATTTTGACAGATACACCACTGCATTAAAGATGATAAAACAAAATATTTTATATCTTATGGTTATATTATACAAAATTTTTATTGGTATAAAATAAACAAGGATTTTTAAAAATTCCAGTTCAAAACTATTATTTCTGATCCAAATGTAGAGAGACACAGCTGTCAAATTGTAAATAATGTTATGTCTCTGACAGTCGGAAGAATAATTTCATGGCCGCGTCATTGAAGGTATTGGGGTGAGGGATTAAAAGAATAAACATTTTCCTCATTTATATAAAATTATACTGGCTTTTGTTTTTCATAGATACTTCAAGCTATTCTTCTAGACATAATATAATGGGAAAAATTAGATCCAAGATTTACTTTTATTATGTGATAGAAACTGTACTGAAGCATTACGTTCCTTGGAAGCCATGATGCTACTTACTAGGAAACATAATGAGATCCTTGTCTGTATACCTGGCATAATGCTGCTGGACTTATCCTCACATAGGTATTGGAGGTAGAAAATGAGGACAAGGAGGTCAAATCACATTTGATTTTAAGGTAAATTATCTGAAATATTAATTACACTTCTAAAAAGTATGGGAGGTATATTAGAAATATACTTTTAAACTGTGACTAGAAAATGGATAGATAATTATCATGATGTGGGATTTATATAACACCTTCTGTGGCGTATTATAAAATTTCAGTCCTCTAAGCAAATTTTCTCCTGTTTTTGAAACTTCTTATTATGTGATTATTATTACTAGATTTTAATTTACCTGATGGACAAATACATTTAATAATACATGTGCTACTAGATATCAAATGAAAGCAAACAAGCATACTAAAAAAGAAAAGGAAACAATAAAACAAACAAAGGATGGAAGGAAGGAAGGGATCACAAAAGTGTCCTAGAACTAAGACTGAACAAATTTACATTTAAATAAATCCAGGTGAGTTTAACTCATTCTCTAAAATAGTTCCAACTTGACCAGAAAAGCATATCTGTCTTCATGTTGTCTGCAAGAAACACACCTAAAACATAATGATTCCTGAAGGCTAAACATTGAAAAAAGAGCCAAAATATTATAGGGAGACTAAAATAAAAGTAAAGGGACCTGATTTTGATACCAGAGAAAGTAGTAATTAGCCCCCAAAATAGTTGTTACAAAAGTTAAAGAAGGAAAATTTGTGATCTGTAACTATAATTCACAATGAAGATGTAACATTTATTTATACCTATAAAACATATAATAAAGCAACAACTGTCATTAAGCAGAAATTTAAAAGAAAAACAGACTTTCATAGAAAATGGCACATGCAAAGTAGATTTTAACACAGCTGTCATATCTAGATAAATCAAGTGGATGCAAATAAATAATATTTCTATATTATGATCACTATTATTATATAGGTAGATTAGATATATAAATTGATAGATAAGTAGATAAAAAAGCAAGAGAAACAGTGAAAGAGGGAGAGGGTGAGAGAAAAAGAGAGATGTTCTGAAAATCAGATGATATATGTTTTATCTTAAAGTGAAGATAGAACATTTGTAAAAAGTATTTTATTGGACCATATAGATATCTGACACTATATTTCAAACAATAGAAATAATACAATACTGACCAAAAGTTCATGAAGCAAAACATTAATAAATTGTAATGGCTTTCAAGTTGGAAACTAAAGCAAACAAACAAACAAACAAAATTTAATATCATTTTGGATAATCAAGGTCAGATTCTGTAGACATCTGTCAAGTCTCTGTGGCTTTAAAATAAGTCTTTATTTTTTGCTGATGCCAAATGTTTGTAAATTTCCCTGTAAAGTGCCACTGATCTTGAGTTGCCCTAGGAAGTTAGGCACATTTGCCAGGCTACCATGCTAAACAGGGTACTGGCTAGTGTGACTACCCTCAAGGTAGACAGACCTGCTAGCAAGGAAAAGCCTGACGCTGAAAGCTGGCCTGTGACCCCATTAAGGCCCCACTGAAGCGGGTGTTAGGGGGAAATGGGAGAGGAGCATGGATTGGTGGGAGGAAGCCCAGTAGCCTGTTTGGAGCAGTAGCACCTGACAAGGAACCTAGGACTCTAATCTATTACTAAGTGATAGACGGTCCTCCAGAGGACCTCTAGTTCCCCACCAATCATAGACATCCCTCTCCTTTTTGTGCGCAAATCCCCCACCATACACAGGCTATTTCTCGGATTGCTTGTCAACACACTTTCTATTCCAGCATTTGTCATCGTTTGCCTATCTTTAGTCTTCTTATGTGCTTAGTAGGAGTTTCCAAGAACATTCTTTATAACAAAAGATGCCACTCTCTGCTTGTTTCATAACCGGCTGAAAAGAAAAAGTAGTTGCTTCCTCAAACATACCAGTATCTTCCGCGGCCTTTTACCTCATGGGGGAAGTTCCTCTTCCTTCAGTTTAGAGATCAGAGAAGAAAACTGGCTTTCTTAATTTTTCTTATTCTCATCTTTATTCATTCTCTCTCTCCCTTTATTTTTTCAGCAAAATGTCCGAAGTTATCTACCGGCTTACTTTCACATTTCATCCTCTGGGAGGACTTACCCAAAGCCATTTCATTTTGCTTTTTACTTTTATTAAACATGAAAGTGTCTAATAGCAGCTAATAATTTAGTCCCAGTTATCATGTAAAGACTTATTTTGTGGTCTTAATAGTTATTATTTGTACAAAAGCTCCAGCTTTTCAAGAATCAATTATTTTCAAACCCCAAAGGGTAAATTGTACTTTTACTTTTGGAAACCTTTTGAGTAACCTTACAGCACTGACATTTACATTTAGACACAAACTCTTAACTGAAAGCACCCAACTTCTGTGGACTCAAACAAGACATCTAAATAATATGTAAAACATCACAGGTTTATATAATGGTAAATGTGATGATAACTTTAAAAAAGTGTGTGCTATAATTACATATTTTATTGAGAAATAGAGCTCCTCCACTTAAATAAAGCAATGCTATATCATACACTGAAAGTGTCTTGTCATTTCAGGTTTCCATTCTATTTTTTGTGACAGGTGAAAAGTAAGCAATAAACAAGAAAAGCTGATAAGGTCAAATACCTGTAATGTTTCCAGTTTGAAACACTTCAATGTCATAAATATGCTGACAAATGGAAAGACCTTTGAAGAAAATGCAGAAAAATGATTAAGGAGCTGAGAAGTTAAAATGAGAGATTAAAAGAATGAAATATGTACACTCTAGCTCAACCATGACAAAGTAGGATGAGCTAAGTTATCTGTTTTGAAAAATATGGACGTTATAATGCCAAAGAGCTTGCAGTGTCATTTTACACACACATAAACAGACACACACACACATAGTGTTTCTGAAATAATGGCTATATTTCCTTTGGTAAAGTTTTAATATAAAAGACATTCAAGCCTCAAAAATATCAAAAATACACTTTCATGTAATTATTCATGTATTAAATTTTGACTTCTAAAATATGGAAATAAAATTCTAAGAGAAGAAATACCTCCACATTATTCATTGTCTCTACATCTACACTAAAATTGTTTTGCTATGGTTCAGCTCAGTGTATTGAATAGAATATAAGCCTGGGAAAAATAGATCCTGTTCTATAATTTCATATCTGTCATGCACTAACAATAGTCCCTTAATCTCTTCCAGCCTTGGTTTCTTCATCTATGTATTATAATAAGAATATTGCATTGGACGTCTTTTTAAAACTTTCCTGAAGCAATATTCACAATTGTGTCAAAATAAAATGTAAACTATTGATTGTTGGTGATATTTCTTTGAATAAACAAATGGAATAGGGGGTATAGAAAGTACCCTTAAATGTTTTTAAGAAGAATTGTCTAACAAAATATAGTGATCTATAAGGCAGCAACAAGAGAGGCTGAAAAATATAGGAACTGCCTCTTTTTTCCAACTTCTTGATAAAAAGATTCAGTAAATAAATTAAGACTTCTATCTTAGGTAAGATAAAATTTAAGCTTGTCAATTCATTTTCTAAAGGTGAGTACAGGAGGGTTTTTCACTGACTCTGAAGCTAGGGAAGCACAAATGGCTGTGGAAAGATGAAGATTTAGCAGAGGACACGAGAATTTGGGTAGGTGTGTTGAATCCCTTGGTAAGGTGGTGAGGAGGATTGCACTGCCTATTGATTATTTGAACCACTTTTAGAAACTAAGAGAACCTTTTGGCCTGAAGAAGACTTCCCTTTAGATAAATTAAATCTTGTACTTTCTTATCCACACTTCTTTTGAAGAGTAAATAAGAAGGAAAATACTTATAATTACAAAAATAATTAGAAGTGTCAAGGAGTTTATTTATGCATTTACTCAAATGACCAATGATATAGTTTTCAACATGACTAAAAAACTTAACAGCCACAGATAGCTTATATTTTGTTGGATGAAAGAACAAAAAAGTAAACCAATAAATATTTAATATGGTAAGGGGTGGTTATTTCCATATCTTTGCTATTATGAATAATGGTGCAATAAACATGGAAGTTCAGATATCTCTTCAAGAGCCTGATTTCAATTCTTTTGGAATATACTGAGGAGCAGGATTACTGGATTATGTGAGAGTTCTATTTTTAGTTTTTCCGGGAACTTCCACATTGTTTTCCATGACTGCAACAGTTCGTGTTCCCTTCAACAGTATATAAGTGTTCCAGTTTCTCCATATCCTCACCAACACTTGTTATCTTATGTTTCTATTCACAATTCTTATAAAAAATAAATCATCTAACTCCTGGCACTTGAATCTAACTAATCATCTAACTCCTGGCAATTTTTCTGCTACTGCCATCCACTTATTACAAAGTCAGGTCCAAAACCCTAGATTATCATGTGTAGCAAATTGCTGCTGTAAGCATAAGTTGTGGCCACAGATGTTATTTAGATGCATCCCAATATATTTCACCAACTATGTTTTCTGGCCACAGAAGATTTAGTTTTATGAGTAACTGAGGCAATTCTTGAAAGATAATACATTCTTAGTGAAAAATAATAATAAGATAGATAAATTGAAGTTAGGTCTAGGAGATGCTCCTTAATAAAGTAGGAATAAAGCAGGAATCAGCGGAGATGTCCAACACAGGCTGAGGTATCTTAAGTAATCTGTAGTACCAAAAATAAGAAGGAAAAGTGCCCAGTTGAGGCAACATGACTCTGTCAAGGATAATAGGCTTTACATGACAGGAAAAAAAATGATAGTACTTCCATTGTGGTGTCTGAGTTCCTTTATGAGATATATTCATTTCCGAGATATACTTTAAGGATTCCAAAATTACATTTGGAACTTGTAAATGAAAATATTTCTCCATTTTCTAAATTAACCAGTGACATAGAAAAACTTTCAAATGAGATAAATGAAAAATGTAAAACAACAAATACAATGGCTAAAACAATAATAATATTTAAAATTTGTCAAAAATAAAGTCTAGAAACTTTGTTCAAAAAGTCAATAATAGTGGGGCACTGGCTGTAGACAACTTTAATATTATTTTTTATTTGCTTGCATGGTGTCTGTTGTTGCTCCAGGCATCACATCATATCTTTACACAAGATTTTATGAAGAAAGGAAGTGAAAAACGATAGTCATATGATCTGGCAGATGCTATGGTTTTGTAGATATTAGAGGGAGAAATGTAAAGTCTGTAGCACTTCCTCATGAGAAAATTACAATACAAGACATCGGGTTTTAGAACAAAGTCATGACACCTGCAACCCAGCAGTATACAGGTTTTGAAAAACTGGGCTTGCCTTTTATATAAAGGGATGGCAGGTGTGGCAGGATCAAAAAGAATTCATGAGCTAGAATTGTTACATCTGAGTGGAGGACAAACGATCAGAGAGTCAATTCAAGCTTCATTATTATATATTTCAAGGCCCATTGTCATCCATTGCTGTTTTAATAGTTCCCCTCTTTTATATCCCAATGGCGGTGGATAGATAACATAACTGCTACTTTCCCATTACTTCTTAGATGCCTATTGTGCATTCATTCACATTATCCGAATTCACCTTACGTAAAATGTTTCTCAATTAAACTATCAACTTGTCCCAGGAACTGTCTGTACCCTGCCTACTACCAATGTGACTCAATGTCAATCAGATAATGAATGATCCAGCATGAAGCTTCAGGTTATTGCCTGATTCACTGTACCTCTCTTGACATGCAGTGTTGCAGGATACGTTTCTGGAAGTAGGTGCTGAAACAGAATTTGAGGGTTTTAAAAATTATTATTATTAGGGAATAACACCCATGAAAGGAAGGGAGAGGAAGCAAGTTGGACAGAGAAAAAAGCTAAAACCTAAAGGCCTTCCCAACAAAGCCTTATGGGAAGCTCTGGAGTAAATACTGTATTGTATGTCTGATGTGTCTTGCTTGTGCCAAGAATTGGTGGGCCTTTGCTTCCAAGGCTTGTAAAATAACTAAATGCAAGATTCCTTGGGAGGGCAGCCTGAAGAAGTTGACACCTGTAAGTTTCCTGATGTCCACACTTCCTGCTGTTAGCCAGCAAGTCCTTCTCTAAAGGAGTTTTGTGTAAAATTTATCATTATTTACCAAAAAATCCTGTTGTATAATGTACTAGGGAGTTGTCATAGTTTTTCAATAAAGTTGCTGCCTTGGCAGCTATTTTTAGACCTGATTTAAACTTCTCTCTCAGTACTAATTTTTCAGCTGCATCCCATATATTTTGTAAGTTGTATTGTGATTTTTGTTCATCTCAAAACAAATAATTTAATGTCTCATATCGTATTGATTTTTAATATAATCAAATTGTGGTTGAAAAATAACTGCACAATTTAATCCTTTTAAGTATTTTATATTATTTATATGACTTCAATAAATTTAAATTGATTGAGGCTGGTTTTATGGCCTAACATATTCCATTCTGAGAAAACTTCCATAAGATAATTGAAAAAATTTCCATATGATACTTGAAAACAATGTGTGTATTCTGTCCTTGTAGGGTGGAGTATTCTATAGATGTTAGCACTGTAGTATTTTAGGTTTACTGTGTTCTTCAAGTGTTCTATTTTCATTTTGCTCAGTGCCTAATTGTTCTATACATTATTATGAGGGGGTTACTGAGCCTCTAATTACTGTTTTTAATTTTTTCCCTTCAATTCTGGCAGTTTTTGCTTCATGTATTTGGGGATGTTTTGTTGGGTGCAAGTATGTTTATAATTTCTATTTTTAAGGGATTGGCTCTTTGATTAATATAAAATGTCCTTTCTTGACTGTAGTTAACATTTTTTTCTCTTAAAGTCAATTTAAATTAATATCACTATAGCCATTTCAGCTTTTGCTTGGTACTTGTTAGTATTATATATATTTTTTCACACTTTACTTTCAACCTATTACGTCTGAATATAAATGATTTTTTTCTGGAAAAAGCCTTATTATTTTAATTTATTAAATTATTATTTTAATTATTACTTTACATCATTTGATTGGAGAATCTAAATCATTTATATTTATTGTAATTATTGACAAGGTTAAGTTAACATGTGCCATTTTATTTATTTTCTGTCAGTTTAATGACTGTTTTGTCCCTCTAGTCCTCTATTACTCCGTTTCTTGTCTTAAATATCTATATTCTAGTGTAGCATTTTACACATCTTGTTTCTTATATACATATGTTTGACATATTTTCTTAATGATCAGTCTGGGTATTATAATTAACATCTTTTAAAAATTGGCCTGTATTAATACCAACTTGCTTTCTGTAGTAATCTATAGTAGCAGTCAAATTTTTGCTCCAGTATAGCTCCTTTATCCACCCCCACCCTTTTTGGTGCTATTATTGGCATAGAAATTGCATCTTTATACACTATAAACCCATCAATAGAGTCAAATAATTATTGGTTTATAGAATTGTCTTTTGAAAGAGGGACAAAGAGTCACAAACATAAATAAGTTTATATTTTCTTTTCTTTTTTTTTTTTTGAGACGGAGTCTCGCTCTTTCACCCAGGCTGGAGTGCAGTGGCGCAATCTCGGCTCACTGCAGGCTCCGCCCCCTGGGGTTCACACCATTCTCCTGCCTCAGCCTCCCGCGTAGCTGGGACTACAGGTGCCTGCCACCTCGCCCGGCTAATTTTTTGTATTTTTAGTAGAGACGGGGTTTCACCGTGTTAGCCAGGATGGTCTCGATCTCCTGACCTTGTGATCCGCCCGCCTCGGCCTCCCAAAGTGCTGGGATTACAGGTGTGAGCCACCGCGCCCGGCTATATTTTCTTTTATATTTCCCTATGTAGTTGGCTATCTCGGTTGCCTTTAATTCTTCATATGGATCCAAAATAGTATTCTGGCCTCTATGGCTTTTGATGAGAAGTTCACTGTGTATATGTATATAGAATTACTGATACATGAGGAAGCATTTATCTCTTGTTTCTTTCAAAGTCCTTCCCTTAATGTGGCTTTCTACAATTTGACGATGCTGTGCATAGGTGTCAATCTTTGAGTTTTTGCTGTTTAGAGTTTATTGACTTCTTATATGTGTAGATTAATTTTTAATGTGCAAAGTTTTCAGCCAATATTTTTTCAAATATTATTTTTGACTATTTCTCTCTGCTTCTCTGGGACTCCCAATATATATATATAGAGAGAGAGCGTTATGGTGTCCTGTTTGGTCACTGAGACTCTGCTAATTTTTCTTTATATATACTTCTTTGTATTTCTCAGCCTTGAGAATTCCCATTGACTTATTTTCAAGTGAGTTAATTTTTTCTTCTGCTATCTCAGATATGCTTTTGAGCCTATGTAGTAAATTTTAATCTTCAACTATTGTATTTGAAAACTGCAGAATTTCAATTAGATTTTTTAAATGTTTTCTTTTTAATTAAATTCTTTATTTGGTAACATATTGTCATATTTTTCTTTAATTCATTAGACAAGGTTTATGTATTTTTTTTTTACTTTTAATATGTTAATTATATTTAATTAAAAGTGCTTCTCCAGTAAGACCAACAACTTCGCTTTCTCAGGTACAGTTTTTTGACTGCTTCCTTTCTCTCTGTTTATGCGTCATGCTTTCATGTTTCTTTTCATTTTTCATAACATTTTCTTGAAATTGGACATTTCAAATGACAGAATGGGCAACTCTGGAAATAAAATGCCCTTTCTAAGGTTTATTGTATTTGCTGTTTGATTTTGTTGTGTTGTTGCTCTTGTTATTGCTGGTGCTGCTAATGTTGTTGTTGTTTTTTTCATTAATGAATTTTTCTGAAATAAATCTGTAAAGTCTGTATTATTTGTCATGTGTGGACACTGAAATTGCTGCTGAGTTAGCTTATTGGTTAGCTGCTTCTTGCATAGAAATATCTTTAGATGCCTTGAACCAATTTGTCTCTCACCTTTTTATAAGTGGCTCCATATATATTTTGAGGCATGGCTGAATTATCTGGTAGTTTATAACTCTATCTGGTGCTACACTCCCTGTTTACAAAGATAATTAGCCAGAAGTAGAAGATTAGAACGACTCATTTATTTATTTGCCATATTCACATCTCTGCACCTATGTGTGACTTTCTAAATATGCAGGAATATATTGGAGCTTTTCAAAGCTCTCTATGGACATCTAATTCCCAGACCTTCCTTTTAACTTTTTGGCCAGTTAATTTTTTTGATCTAACAGTATCACAGCCTCAGGCAGCTGCAAGGTTAAATAATTCCCTCTGATTTCGCCAGATATTGTGGGGATTGGACTTTCCCCATTGAGAGAATTCTGAGTCATGTCAGATAAAAATAATCCCTGTAAATGGGGGTTTTCCAGAAAGTTTTCAGACTGGCCAAGTAGATGAAATTCTCTAGGTGTGGGGCTTTTGGAAAACTCTGCACCCAGTCTGCCCCTTCAGTAGCTGGTTTTCACAGTATCATGCTTTGAACGTGCTGTGCATTAAGGCTATGTTGGAGTTGGGATGAGATGCGAGAAGAATAGAGCAAGGTAAAATGGCACAAAGCTTGCTGTTATTAAATAGATTAGCCATTTTTCTTGAGTAAATGCTTGTTGGATGTTGTAAGTTTTTAGCTAATTTCCAAAATTATGAAAATGTTGCTATTTTTTCAAATGTTGCTGGTGTTCTATATGGCTTTTATGAAAGAGCATATTTATAGAGGCTCTTACTCTGCCAGTCTGGAAATGTTTCCCTTGCCATGAATTTTAAATAACATATTTCTTCTTTGTCTTGACTGTCAGCTAAATTTGACATCTGATATGACAATAGTTTTCATAGCTACTATCTACTACTACTAATATTATATTACTCAAATATTGCAAATATTCCTCTTTGTGTGTTATTTGGCAAATACCCCACCTGTTTTATTGATAAAGCCTAAAGTCTGTGAGCTACAGTCACTGAAGAATCTGATGCTCATACAAATATTTATTGGTCTGTGTGATTTTAGAATACTGCATAATAACCTCGTATTAGATTTTCTTATAATAATGTTTTTCATTAATATTATTTGTTATTATTTAATATCTTTGAAATGTAGTGGCTTTTAAAATGTCACTTTTGAATAGATTTATAAAAAATTACAAAATTGAATCGATCTGAATTTTTTTTTTTTTTTTTTTTTTTTTTTTTGAGATGGAGTCTCACTCTGTCACCCAGGCTGGAGTGCAGTGGCGCTATCTCGGCTTACTGCAACGTCCACCTCCCGGGTTCAAGCAATTCTCCTGTCTCAGCCTCCTGAGTAGCTGAGACTACAACACACGCCAACACGCCCAGCTAATTTTTGTGTTTTTAGTAGAGACGGGGTTTTGGCATATTGGTCAGGCTGGTCTCGAACTCCTGACCTCAGGTGACCCACGCGCATCAGCCTCCCACAGTGCTGAGATTACAGGTGTGAGCCACCACACCCAGCCTCAATCTGAATTTTAAATTTTTCAAACGTTCTTCTCAACTCTGAGTATTTGAAGACTAGCATACTGCTCACACACTTTCTAACAATAAATTTTTCAGATAAAGGCTGATTACATGTGCTATGCTCTCTACCATCAGTTATGAAATTTTACTATGCACTAATTACTAATTATGAGATTCAAATATATGTTTAATTATTTATATTTTAAATTCGTTAAAGATACTATATACTTTTCAAGAAACATATCAAAATATCTGTATATTTGAAAATTTTCACAAATTATTTCAGATATTATAATCTTTTTTTTGGAGAAGGAGTCTCGCTCAGTCGCCCAGGCTGGAGTGCAGTGGCGCGATCTCTGCTCACTGCAAGCTCCACCTCCTGGGTTCACGCCATTCTCCTGCCTCAGCCTCCCGAGTAGCTAGGACTACAGGCGCCTGCCACTACGCCTGGGCTAATTTTTTTTGTGTGTGTTTTTAGTAGAGTCGGGGTTTCACCATGTTAGCCAGGATGGTCTCCATCTCCTGATCTCGTGATCCACCCACCTCAGCCTCCCAAAGTGCTAGGATTACAGGCGTGAGCCACGGCGCCCAGCCTAGATATTATAATCTTTTGATGTAATTGCAAAAGTTTAAGATTTTTAACACATAATTAAGATATTTTTCTTTAATTTGAATGGATCAAATACTCGTATCTTTTATATCACTTTAGAATTCTTATAACTGTGGTGTTTTAAGTTTCTGTTACATGTTTAATTTAATTATGTACCTTCAATATAAAAACAATATATAATTACAAGTTTTTATTTTTTGACCATAGTACATCCTTTCACTGAAAGTATTACCTTACTATTACATGTCATGTCATATTGTCTGAAGACATTAGCTGTGGCCAAAGTATAATTTTAAAATGTAAAAACAGCCACATCATTTCCCTCTTAATTTTCACTATTGGTTTTTGAATTCACACAATGTGGTTTACAAGGACTTTCACAACTCTGCTATTTCAGTCATTTTATAAAATATCATTACATTAAGAACTCCCAGCTCCTCTATTATTTTGCATTTTTCATGCCATATTTATGGTTTAATATCTGTGTTCTATACTAGACCATAACAAGCACGATCACTGAGGCTTCGCCTGATGTAAACATTCCCAAATTTTTGGAACCCAAAATATTCCTGCCATGTAGTAGGTGCTTAGTCCTAGTAGTTGAAAAATGGCTGACTTGACATTACCTTATTTAAGTATTTTGTGATTTACATATTTTCTCCTTAAAATTATTTTTAGTTTACTAGTTTATCTTTTACACTCCATTGCTTTCTTGTCATGTAAAGATATTAGAAGAATTGTATGATGTAGAGAAATGCAGTAAGGCAAAATATCAACCCTAATTTTATATTATAAAATGACATCAAGCATTCTTAGAAGAAATCTTTCAGAGAGATAAGAAAAAATTGACCAGAAATATAACCAGTCTGAACTGCTCAGCATATTAAGGAAAATATTGTAGTATCATTTATTTCCCAATTAATTGCTTCAGCTTCCATCTACCCCATTAACAGGAAATATGACACCTCCCTCTTGGGCTAGAGTCTTCAAAGTATCTGAAGAATGCTAGGACTTCTTTGTTCAGAGAACTGTTGGAGTCTCTTTTTCATCTCCAATGAGGAGAAAAAAGAAATTTCATCAGGCTGATAATGCCATAACTTATGAAAATAATTATATAATCATAATTTTTATTTTTTAAAATGTAAACTTTTAAAAAACATATATAAAAGTAGATAATAACATAATGAGCATGAGTATCCTTAATTCTGCCTTGATAATCACCAACAGCCATTTTTTTTTCATCTCTTTCCCGCTTTTTAAAGGAGATGGGAGTCTACAGTATTTTAAAGGAAATCCGAGACAACAAATCATTTCACTAAAAAAAATGCCTTATTATACATCTTTAACAGATAATGACTTTTTAATGATATCACAATCCTGGTATCGCACTTAAGAAAATTTAATTTAATATCACTATTGCCTACTCAGTTTCAATATTTTTCTGATTGATTAAAAAAAGTTTCTTTGCAACTAGTTTGTTTTAATCAAGATGCAAATGAGATTTGCATATTAACATTATGGTTTATTTTGTTACATATAAAAATATTGGAGACTGATCACCTCATCACCTGAGGTCAGGAGTTCAAGACCAGCCTGACCAATATGGCGAAACTCTGTCTCTACTAAAAATACAAATGGTCTAGCAGAGTTATACAACTGACTGTCATTATGTGAGATGGCATCACAATCTATGAAATTCATGGATCATCCACTAACACATAGGGCAATAAACATGGCCCTTTTGCTCTCTCGGACATAATTCCTAGAGCTCTCACAATTTTCCTTTTGAATTGGCCAGGCACAAATTGCCTGATTATATACTCTTGTCTCAATGCAATGTGCTCTTCACTATATTTTTCTTTCTGCATGCTTCAGGGTATTACATTACTCTAAGAAAGACTTTGCAAGTGATTCCAAAGTATCTTGTACTGTGGTAGATTTAGCAACATAAAAATATTTATTGGCTTAAAATAATAAGCATTTATTTAGCTCATAATTAAGAGGGCTCACCTGGGCATCTTGTGTTGCAACACCTCTTCTATTGGTTTTGTCTAGGGTCTCTGGTATTACTCCATTCATCTGGGCACCTTTGCTTTTTGAGTTTGGCTGACCATTAGCCAGAATGATAAAAAATGAACCATGTGTTTCTCTTATTATATGTACGGTTTGGTCTTCTTCACGTAGTGGCAGTTGAAGGGGTTTCAACAGCAGCAAGAGAAGAAAAGTTGCATTGTACAAACATTATTTACTTTTCACCTTGCATCATGGTCGCTATCATCCTATTGACCAAAACCTGTCATATGGTCTAGCCCTGTATCAATGTGGTAAGGAAGAACATGAAGGTGGGGGAGGCTAAGGAAAATGGAGAACAGTTCTCTAATAGTTTACCACACATCTCTACCATTCCAGTGCCTTGTCATTTATGATATACTTTGACACCTTCACTAGAGAAAAGCAATTCCACAAATTTAATTTCCAGTTAAGAATTTCACTGTAAAGTGACCCGATTAAATATACATTTTCTTTGAAAAAAAATAATTTTATATTTATAACACTAATAATTTATCTGAGCCTTAATTAAGACTCACTGATAAACTCCTTTATGGCATAGCTTGATTTCCTTCAAATAAAATGAGATTATATCTGTTTAGTTCCCATCAGGATGACATTTTCAATTGCCATATCAACTCCACCAGATAACCACAAGACTCAAATCTGACAGAGCTGTCTCTCAATACACAATGGTGGAAACTGACAATGAAGCCGAGGGAGACTGATGCATTTTCAATAATGTAGGGATTATTATTTTTTTTTCTTTAAAGCTGCCTTTTCCCCCTACAGGGAGGAGGTTTAAAGCATTCATTGTGAGAGAAAAGCTATTTTGCTGTTTTTTTTTTAATGGGTATTTCTTCGAACTTGAAAAGTTTTATGTCACTTTCAAGCACATTGTTAAGAAAGGCAGAGCCAGATCAGATTCAAACTTGCCTCTCTCACAGACAAATCTTCTGCAATTGAAAACGCCAGGGTGACAAAAGAAGCTGAAGTGCAAGAAATAAACTGTTCTGACTGAAAGGACCTAACGGCCCCCATCATCCTAATGCTACCTGTGTTATTTCATGGGTGTCACGCTTAGATTAGATAGAAACACTGTGATTAAGTTGAAAACTAATGGCAGCACAGGAAACATGCCCACCACATATGATTTTTCCAATAACCTTTGTTAATTGTTTGTGAGAATCTAATGTGAGTGGTCTAGTGCTGGTGTTTATGAAGGCTGTCACACATGCTATAAGATGAACTGAAAGACATTATAAGGTTGGTCAGGAAATTCATTATTTTATATAAATGATGTGACAGAAAAATCACTAATACAGTTGGCTATAGGTCTTATCCTTTCTTTTTAGCATTAGTTATTAATACTAGTATCTATCTTTTTGTTTCCTGTAGGATTGTATCAGCTCATATAGATTTATAGGTTTCAGAAATCTAGACAGCAATCAGAAGAAAAATAATTAGTTTCATTAACTCATCAGTTTTTTATCTCTTTCTGAAGAGATCAGCTACCCTCCTAAAACACTGTACAAATACAATATAATTACTAAAAATTTAAAATATTTCTACTCTTAGCCGAGTGCGGTGGCTCACACCTGTAATCCCAGCACTTTGGGAGTGAGGCAGGAGTGGTGACCGGAGGTGAGCTGCAGTGACCGAGATCACACCATGTATCCAGCCTGGGGGACAGGGGATCTGTAAAATATATATATATATATATGTTTCTACTCTTATTTTTACTATTAGATTTCGTAAAATGTAGTATTAATCTCTCTTCGAAAAGTAAAGTTTAAACATATAGCTAAAGTGTTTGGAATTTGTTTTATTCCCCAATATTAGCAGCTTTAATTTAGTAGTTACTTTTTTAAAAGGTAATTTTAGACTGACAAAAGAGTTTCACAAGAATAATATAATGAATTTGTATATGTCCTTCACAAAACTGTCTATTTCCTATCATCTTACGGAATTGTAGAACATTTGTCAAAACTAGATTAACCATGGGTCAATACTATTGATAAAAGTACAGAATTTTAGGAGATTTCACCAGATTTTTTGTGACTGTCCTTTCTTTGCTTTGGGATACTACATTACATTGAGTTTTCACTTCTTCATAGAATTCTGTAACAGGAGATTGTTGCCGTATTTGAATTTGCCTGGTATTTTCTTACGGTTATATTGAAGTTAGACATTATTGAGAAGAATGCCCCAAAATTGATATGCCCTTTTCAACTGCAGCATATCATGGGGTGCATAATATAAAAACTGGTGATACTAACACTGATCACTCATTAAAGTGATGTTTGCCATAATTTGTCACTGTAGGCTCACCATTTTTCTCTTTGTATTTGCTAAATGTTTGGAAAATAAATCTAGACTCTATGCATATATTGGGATTTTGTTCAAATTTTCCTGTTAGTTTTAGCATCCATCAGTCTTTCCTGCAGGCAGCAATTATTACTGTAGTTTTCTAATGTTGATTTTCTATTTCCATCATTCCCTCTACATTTGTTTGTTAAAAATCTTTTTTTTAATTATTATACTTTAAGTTCTAGGGTACATGTGCACAACGTACAGATTTGTTACATATGTATACATGTGCCATGTTGGTGTGCTGCACCCATTAACTCGTCATTTACATTAGGTATATCTCTTAATGCTATCCCTCCCCCCTCCCCCCACCCCACAACAGGCCCTGGTGTATGATGTTCCCCTTCCTGTGTCCATGTGTTCTCATTGTTCTGTTCCCACCTATGAGTGAGAACATGCGGTGTTTGGTTTTTTGTCCTTGTGATAGTTTGCTGAGAATGATGGTTTCCAGTTTCATCCATGTCCCTACAAGGGGCATGAACTCATCATTTTTTATGGCTGCATAGTATTCCAAGGTGTATATGTGCCACATTTTCTTAATCCAGTCTATCGTTGTTGGACATTTAGGTTGGTTCCAAGTCTTTGCTATTGTGAATAGTGCCACTATAAACATACGTGTGCATGTGTCTTTATAGCAGCATGATTTATAATCCTTTGGGTATATACCCAGTAATGGGATGGCTGGGTCAAATGGTATTTCTAGTTCTAGATGCCTGAGGAATCGCCACACTGACTTCCACAATGGTTGAACTAGTTTACAGTCCCACCAACAGTGTAAAAGTGTTACTATTTCTCCACATCCTCTCCAGCACCTGTTGTTTCCTGACTTTTTAATGATCACCATTCTAACTGGTGTGAGATGGCATCTCATTGTGGGTTTGATTTGCATTTCTCTGATGGCCAGTGATGATGAGCATTTTTTCATGTGTTTTTTGGCTGCATAAATGTCTTCTTTTGAGAAGTGTCTGTTCATGTCTTTCGCCCACTTTTTGATGGGGTTGTTTGTTTTTTTCTTGTAAATTTGTTTGAGTTCATTGTAGATTCTGGATATTAGCCCTTTGTCAGATGAGTAGGTTGCAAAAATTTTCTCCCATTTTGTAGGTTGCCTGTTCACTCTGATGGTAGTTTCTTTTGCTGTGCAGAAGCTCTTAAGTTTAATTAGATCCCATTTGTCAATTTTGGCTTTTGTTGCCATTCAGATTTTTTTTCTTTGTCTTTGAATATGGTCTCTTTTTTGAATGTTTTATGTGTGCTTGAAAAGAACATGTATTTTAATTGGGAGAAAATGTTCTCATTTTTGTATAAAGGCCCCCAATGTCACTAATATCTAGAGTCATCCTATTTAGGTGCTTTGAATAATCTGAGATTTCTTTATCGATTTTCTATAATGATATATATTTAAGAACATTTTAATAATGTTCCTTGATTAAATTTGATTAGCCAGCAAGGACAGAAATATTATCTGCATTAGTGTACTTCTAGAAAGTTGATGTAAGAATTATTTCTTTGGATAGGCAACAAGAGGAATCCTGAATTCTTAAAGAAAAATCTTCCCAAATTCAATCACTGTATTTACAAAATGAAATCTGCTTTTTTGTTTCTGTATCAACCAGAGGCATCTCATACAAGCATTCTTTACATAGCTAAAGTGAAACAAAATAAATATAGTATATATTTAAAATTTTACCTCAATTTTTGAAAAAAATCAAGATTTTTAATTGCTTTATCATCTTAATATAAAAAGTTTATTATTTGTTTGATTTTTGTATATATTTTGCTTTATGAGCTTCTTGATCCAATCTCCCTTAATTTTGCACCTCAGGCAATGCCTCACTTAAGTCCTGGCCTTGGGTAGTGCAAGAGAGCAGAGGGAGCAGAAGTCTTTTTATTATTATTACTTTATTATTATTATTTATAGAATCATGGTCTTGCTGTGTTTCCCAGGCTGCTCTTGCACTCCTGTGTTCAAGTGATTCCCCTGCCTCAGCCTCCTGAAATGCTGGGATTATAGACATGAGCCACTGTACCTGGCCTTGTTTGATTTTTTAAATCATGCTTTGTGAGGTATTTTTAAAGCAATTCTAGTTTTTTTCCTGAAAGATTTGTAATTATTGATTTCCTTAAACATAGCCAGTACGAATAATGTAAAAATAATCTAGCATTAGCACAAAGCATTTTTCTAAATTATCCTGCTAGTATTACTATTTAAAGTCTTCCATAGGTAAAGTGGTACAGTCTTATTTTGTATTGTTCACTGGAATAATGGAAGGAGAAAACTGCATTTAGAATTTTCATTCATGGCTTCTATCTTTTGCTAATGTATAAGGATTGCTTAGTTAAGAAACATTAATAACTTGTTTTTGTCAAGAGCATGCTTCAAGTTTTAAACATATTGAGATAATACCAACCCATTTGCTTACCACTTTCATACTCATGGGATCAGGTTCAAGTGTTTCTTTATTCCTTTATTTCCTTCCATCTTCAGGAAAGTCTACCTTTATTATAATTTACTTTTGATAAGGTTTTATCTTCAATGCCTAAATTTCAAAGCCCAATTCTGAATGACCTTTTAGTAGAACAGAGTCAGATACTGAGAATTAGATATTCTACACAATGAATCGCCAGGCGCGGTGGCTCACGCCTGTAATC
>NW_026652279.1:150906839-150939268 GCF_009828535.3 Hylobates moloch
CCTCCATGTACTCTAGGGTTTTTGTTTGTTTGTTTGTTTGCTTAATTCTAGAATATGTTCTTTTTGTTGCTCATGATGTGTGCTGGTCTGCATGTGCCTCTTTTCCAATATCTCTGGATAAAAAGAAACACTTCTGTAAACTGAAAGTTTTGGTTGTAAATCCTATTGTGTGAAAAGTAAGCTGTATCTTTTCAAATAAAAAGAATTTATATCATAATAACTTATGTGCATTTAGTTTTCAATACACTCCTCATCTCAACCTGCCCTTAACTGGATATGGATATGATTATATTAGTAGTTGTTCCTAGAGATAAACTGGAGATGTAAATGTTGATGTGGTCAAAATTAATCATCTTGCTAAGAACAAAAATATTTCTGTTAACTATGTCAAGTTTGCCTTACACTTTTTCTTTTAGGAAAAAGAAATCAGTCCCTTTTAAAAGGGATACTAAATTGGCTTATTCCTATTTTAACCATATAGGTCCAGACATAAGTTTCGGCTCAAGCTAGTTTATTACCCCCACCATCTGCATATCTACAGTAGTCCCCCCACATCAGCTGTTTGGTTTTCCATGGTTTCAGTTTTCCAAGACCAACCATGATGCAAAAACATTAAACGAAAAATTTCAGAAATATTCATACATTTTAAATTGTGCACCATTCTGAGTAGCATGATGAAATCTCATGCCATTCGACTCAGTCCTGCCTGGGACATAAATCATACTTTTGTTTAGCAGATCCATACTGTAGACACTGCCCATCTCTTTAGTCATTTAGTAGCCATCTTGATTCTCAGGTTATCTTTTCTGGTACTGCAGTCCTTGTGTTTGGATAATCTTTATTTAATTTAGTAATAGCCCCAAAGCACAAGAGTAGTGATGTTGGTAATTTTGATATCCCAAGCAGAAGCCATACGTGCATTCTTTAAGTGGAAAAAATGAAAGTTATTGACTTAATGAGAAAAGAGAAAAGCATCATATTCAAAGGTTGCTAACATCTATGGTAAAGACAATCTTTTATCCATGAAATTGTAAAGATGGAAAAGGAAATTTGTGTCAGTTTTGCTCTTGCAACTTAACCTGGTAAAGTTGTGGCCACAGTACATAATATGTGTTTAGTTAGTATGAAAAAGACATTACATTTGTGAGTAGAAGACATGATCAGAAATATTTTCCGATTGACAGCAATTGGGTTGGTTACTCTCTGTGGTTTCAGGCATCTACTGGGGAACTTGGAATGAATTCCCTTCCAATAATTACTGTCTCATAGGAATAACTAATTTTGATTTATAAAAAAACAAATTGAGCAACTCTCAATTGGAATTAAACTGTTTAGTGGGTGATACAAAATTCTAAAATATAAATCAATTTCATATTTTATGAATTTTTGAGAAGGAATCATAATTATATATGCATATATCAGATTACTCCAACTTTATGGTTAAAAAAATCATTGCCTAAAGTGCTGTAAAATGATATTTTTAAATGCTTATCATATTCAATAGGAATAAAATATTGATATCCTATTATGAGGAAAATCATGTTTTAACATGAGGTATGAATGGATTTAGCTCTAGTTATGGTTTTTTAATTATTAAAAGTTTTAATATATGAAAAACTTAGTGAATTACTTTTCAGTATTCCAAGTCATTAAAAATCTGTGTCTATATGATTAATTAATTTCGGTATCCAGGTCATTAAGTTGCTTCTCCAAGTTTTGCTAATGCTCAAGGCATAGATTTAAATGAATCAACGTATAACACACACAAAAAATGATGTTCATTAGCCGCATTAAAAAAGTACTGGGATATCCTTTACGTAAAATATCTTAAAACTAATTCAGAGCCCAGTATTCCTCTCTCACCAGAAGAGAGGAAAATTCTGGCCTTGAGATTTAAAATCACGATGGCTTTATACCTGAACACTGCAGCATTTATGTAGAATGCAATTCCAATGACGTATTTAGAAACACAAACATAATAACACTATTATACATGAAAAGTGATAGATATTTGTTACATTATTAAATGCACAATAGTTAGTAATTTATATGGTTTGGCTGTGTGTCCTCACCCAAATCTCATTGGAATTGTAACTCTTACATGTCAGGAGAGGGACCTGGTGGGAGGTGACTGGATCATGGAAGACTTTCCTCTTTCTATTCTGGCGAGTGAGTTCTCATGAGATCTGATAGTTTAAAAGTGTGTGGCACTTCCCCCTTCTCTCTCTCTCCTGCACTCATGGGAAGAAGGTGCCTGCTTTCGCTTCCACCATGATTGTAAGTTTCCTGAACCCTTTCATTTATGCTTCCTGTTAAGCTTGCAGAATTCTGAGTGAATTAAGCCTCTCTTCTTCATAAATTACCCAGTGTCAGGTAGTTCTTTATATCAATATGAGAATGAACTAATGTATTAATTATAAGGCATTAGGAAACTCACTGAAATATACAGTAGTAAACCTGTTATAAAAACTTTGCCTTTATTAAGAAGCCATTATAATTTTTGAAATTTTATGTTTTCAATAATTTTAGTAAAGATAATTGTTTCTTTTCTGTCCTCTTAGAAAATATATGAGTATATTATGGAGGATGAATAACAAAACTGATATTTATATTTAATTTAATAGGAAATACTTGAGGCTGAATGACTATATAAGGGAAGATGGTGTCAATTGGGAAAGAGGTGGGGAGTTGTATGATGTATCAGATTTCTCTTACAAGTGACTAGAAGGGCTGCAGAGCATAGATAAATGATATGAAAAGCAGCACTCCAGGGTATATGACACACTGTGAAAGAGAAAACAGCAATTCTTTTTTTAGAATGTGAAAAAGGAGCAGAGTTACTAGCTGAAGAAGCTACTCTGTTCTTGTTTTCACACATTCTCTAGAATCATGAAAGGAGGTTTATGCATATTTCTTGGCCAGCAATCAATTGAGAAAGGTGCTGGTTTGTTTATCCAAGGATATATAACCATATTATGGTTTAAATTCCTACATCACACAATAAATAAAATCTATTCCTGATGTAATATATAAAATAATCTTAGAAATCAGGGAGAAAAATAATCTAAGTTTTTGTTGAAGCATAAAAATGGAGGCTTTAATAAAAAGAATTTTGAGTGACTAAAAAGTGTATAAAGGGATTCAACATCATTACCTAGTAGAGTAATGAGATTCCACTATTTTATTCATTACTAATGCAAAATGTAAAATTGTAAAATATCAAGTGACGACAAGGAGCAACTGAAACCCTTATGCAGTACTGGAAAGAGTGAATATTATTAGAACCAATTTGGGAAAATATGTGGCATTATCTATTAAAGATAAATATACAAAAATCTATGGCCTAATAACCCCGTAGGTAAATAAACAATAGAAATATATTCAGCCTGCCTCAAAACCAGGTGAAATATGTCAACTAAAGCATTATCCATTAAAGGCAGAAACTGAAATAACTCAAATGTTCATCTGCAGTAGAATGGACAAATAAAAGACACAAATGAATAATCTGTTGCCATTTTTAACATCATAGAATAGATTAATGTCAGAATAATAATGTTAAGAACAAGAATCCAAACATAAAAGTTCATACTATGTGATTGTATTAGTCCATCTTCATACTGCTATGAAGGAATACTCAAGACTGGGTAATTTATAAAGAAAATGAAGTTTAATAGACTCACAGTTCCACATGGCTCAGGAGGTGAAGGAGGAGCAAAGGGATGTCTTATGTGGTGGCAGGCAAGGAAGACTGTGCAAGGGAAATTCCCTTTATAAAACCATCAGATCTCCTGAGACGTATTCACTATCACAAGAACCACAAAGGAAAAACCTGCCCCATGACTCAATTACCTCCCACTGGGTCCTTTCTATGACACGTGGGGATCATGGGAGCTACAATTCAAGATGAGATTTGGTTGGGGACACAGCCTAATCATATCAGTGATTATGGTGTCCATAATAGGAAAATTGTATGTATTTTATTAAAAGTTAGCATAGCATTAAACTCTTTCAGAAGTAGCTTCTGAAAGACAAGGACTTTTCTACTTCTTGACTTCTAGAAAAGTCTTGAACTAAAAAAAGTGTCCTTAGTTGAATTTAATACTTTTCTAAAGACACGCAATAACTATGTTAAAAAGGAAACCATAGTGTGTGTTAGATGTTAGGAAATGCCACAGAGAAAAATGAAACATGAAGGAGGAATAGGAGTTATTAGGAATGGGGGTTTGCAATTTCAAATAGGGAGATTAAGAAAGTATCACTTAGTAGGTGATATTTGTTTAAGAAAGAAGTTTATCTGCAGACTTCCGAGGGCAAAGAGAAAAATTGCAGAGTCAAAATCCTTGAGGTAGAGAGCTTCTGGCCATGGTCAAGGACAGACAGGAGTAGGCAAGAGAGAGAGAACAGTAGTCCCTCCTTATCTGGGGTTTCGCTTTACATGGTTTTAGGTACCCACTATCAACAGTAGTCAGAAGATATTCAGATATTTTGAGAAAAAAAGATCACATTTATATAACTTTTATTACAGTATATTATGATAATTATTTTGTTTTATTTATAGTTGTTAATTTCTTACTGTACCTATCTTACTTTATCATAGGTATGAATGTGTAGAAAAAAATACATATATAGGGTTCAGTATTATCTGTCATCAGCAATCCACTGGAAACCTTGGAATTCCCTGTGGAGAACGGGGGATTACTATAAAAGGCACTAAGGTCATTTTGGTGACAATGGGCTGTAGATGGAATTGTGTTCCCCTTAAACTTATATGTTGAAGCTCCAATCTTCAGTATGACTAAATTTGGAGATAGGAATTTTAGGAGGTAATTAAGGTTTAATGAAGTCATGAGGATGTGTCCCTAATCCAATGAGAAGAGGATGATCTCTCTCTTTCTCTCCTGAGAACACGGTGAGGCCATCTGCAAGCTAGAAAGAGTTCTCACAAGAAACTGAATCATCTTAGATGTCCCCATTTCCAGAATTGTGAGAAAATAAATTTCTGTTGTCTACAACACCCAGTCTATGGTATTTTGTTATGGTAGCTGGTATGGTTTAGCTGTGTTCCCACGAAATCCCATCTTGTATTGTCATTCCCACAATTCCCACGTGTTGTGGGAGGAACCTTGTGGCAGGTGATTGAACTATGGGGCAGGTCTTTCCTGAACTGTTTCTCGTGATAGTGAATGAGTTTCACAAGATCTGATGGTTTTAAAAAATGGGAGTTTCCCTGCACAAGCTCTCTTTTTGCCTGCTGCCATACATGTAAGATGTGATTTGCTCCTCCTTGCCTTCCACCATGATTGTGAGGCTTTCCTAGCCATGTGGAACTGTAGGTCCATCAAACCTATTTTTTCTTCCCAGTCTCGGGTATGTCTTTATCAGCATGTGAAAACGAACTAACATAACAGCCCAAGCAGACTGGTACTTAGGGGGGCAATTATATAGATCTTACAGTATATTCTAAAGACTGGCTTTTACTGTGAATGACATGGAAGAAATTGTATAGATATTGGACAGAAGCATAGTCTGATATAATTTGTAATTTAAAGACATCACTCTGATTGCCATATTGGGGTAACTGGGTAAAAAAGGGAAAATAATAAAAGCAAATAGAACAACTAATAACTACAAATATAATGTTGGCATAAACAAAGGTGATAGCAGAGAGGACATGGCTACTGAGAGTCAAAAAGTAAATAAAAATCCCTGAACTAATCAATTATAACCTCCAAATCTGGAATGCATTATATATATAATATATTATTTTTGATGGCAAGGATTGCTACAAAGAAACATGATACAACCATGGGAAAGAAGAGTGTAGGGTAGTCATTTGGGGGCATGAATCTTGGTCATTTTTGCACATACTTGAGTAAGTTGTAAAAGCATACCATGAGGACATCTGTGGAAAGAGTATCCCAGGTCCCAAATATGAGAATATGCTGAAATGTTCAAGAAACAATGAGGACAGCATGGCTGGAGCAAGCAATAAATAGAGAACTAGGAATTTGAAGAGGGATTTGTAGTCAAGAACAAAGTTTTATGTCCTTCTTCCTTTATTTTAAGAGGAAATAAAGTGCATCATTAGTATGTTGGTAGACTTTACTCTGAAGAGATAGAAAACTGATGATGCAAAAAGAGAGAACAGAATTTCTGCAGCCGGGGCTTGCTAAAGAGTGTCAGTAGATAACTGTAGAATATACGGGAAAAAAAATCAATATACCTAGAAAAGAAGGCAATGTTTGTAGGCTTCACCCATATAAGTGGGATGACATGGAGTGAAAGTGGTAAAATGTTTCTAATAACTAATTCTGTGAAGGAAGAAAGGAAAGGAAGTATTGAAAGTTTGAAGAGAATGGAAGATATAAAATGAAAGATATTAAATATTCATCCAAGAATATGGTTAGCAAATGGCTTAGATTAGTGGTTCTCAAGCCTGGCCGCACACTGAAAGTGCCTATGGAGCTTTAACAATCCCATGTGCAATTATGAATTAATTGGTTTAGGGTAGGTCTAAACATTGCAATTTTTAAAAAGTTCCCCAAGTGATTTTAATGCACACACCTTGGGATGTGTAGAAGGTCTCAGGTATTTCAATGCATTTATGTGGGAGAGCCAGCTAGAGGCAAATGGTCCATATTTTTAAAGTGAGACTAGTCAACATGTTGTTTATTTTCACTCTTTTATTTTAATTTTGTTGATGCAGAGTAAGTCAACAGTGCATTTAATAAGGATTGGGGCTTGGCAAGGTTTGTATTAATAAATCCTTTGGAAAAGAGTAAAGGGTAGTAGACAAAAATAATTCAAATTAATACTCATTAGAAGCTGGATTTACAAGAAAAGATAGACTGGCAAAAATCAGTAACCACTTGTAATACTTGCAAGAGATGCAGCATTTTAGAGGAAGTCCTGATTTCAGATAGAACAAAAAGAATAGGAGTATTGTAAATAGTGACAGTATATAACATAACTGTCAACAAACCCTCATTTCTAGAGAGCACACTGGGAAGATTTAAAGGGCTAGAGGGGGATGGAAAATGGGATTACAAAAGTAAATATACAGAGCTACATGGAGGTTATAGAATGTGGTGCAGGGAATGAGTTGAGAGCTCTGGAGTCCTAGTGGTGACTCATATAAACAGGCAATGAAGGCATAAATAGTTCAGTTTTCATTATATAAGGCAGAGTGATATTAAGATACCATATCATGGCTGGGCGTGGTGGCTCACGCCTGTAATCCCAGCATTTTGGGAGGTCGAGGCAGGCGGATCACTTGAGGTCAGGAGTTCGAGACCAGTCTGGACAAAATGGTGAAACCTCGTGTCTACTAAAAATACAAAAATTAGCTGGGCCTGGTGGGGTGAACCTGTAATCTCAGCTACTCGGGGGGCTGAGCTGGGAGAATCACTTGAATCCAGTAGGCAGAGATTGCAGTGAGCTGAGATCATGCCATGGCACTCCAGCCTGGGCAACACAGCCAGACTCTGTCTCAAAAAAAAATATATCATATCACATTTTAAAATATACTATCCACATACATACTCACACACATACATACTTCCTGGTATATTTACGGAATGTCTTTGCTTGTCATGTGCTTTAGTCTGGGTGGTAGGTTTCTTGATAAATTGGTAGTAGAATTTTCTACATGACTATGTATATTTTCAATATACATTTAATATCAGAAATAAACCCAAGGTACAATAAACTATACAAATACAGCTTGTGTAGAATCTGATGATGTTTAAAAAATTAAATTTTTCCAATTTATTTTATTGAATTTGTTGAACTAACAGAAAATAATGCTCAATAAGATATAATTCTGAAAGTCCACTTGTTTCTAAATGAGCATGTAAGAGAAATATATCCTTACTTTCAAAAAATTTTTATGGAAACATGATAGTTCCACATAGTTATAAGACACATATGACATTGTGATACATGAATACAGTGTGTCATGATCAAATCAGGGTAATTGAGATATCACTCACCTCAAGAATTTATTAGTTCCTTGTGTTAGGAACATTCCAATTGTACGCTTATAATATATGCTGAAATATACAAAAAATTATCATTAACTTTAGTTACCCTGTTGTGCTATTGAACACTAGATTTTATTCCTTCTTTCTAACTGTATTTTTGTACAAATTAAACATCTCCTCTTTATCCTCCCTCTGCATTCTCTTTCCCAGGCTTTGGAAACATTCATTCTACTCAATCTCCATTAGGTAGTTTTGTTTTAGCTACATATCGGTGAGAACATTTGATATTTGTCTTTCTGTGCCTGGCTTGTTTGACTTAACATAATGACCTCCAGTTCCATCCATGATGATGCAAATGACAGGATTTCATTCTTTTTATGGCTGAGTAACATTTCATTGAGTATATGTACCACATTTTCTTTCTCCATTCATCCATTGATGGAAAACATAATTTTATGTTTTGGCTATGGTGAACATAAGAGTACAGCTATCTCTTCAGTGTATTGATTATCTTTCTTTTGGATATATACCCAGTAGTGGCATTGCTGGATCATATGGTAGTTTTGTTTTTACTTTCTTGAGAAACCTTGATGTTCTTTACACTGTCTGTACTAATTTACATTCTTACCAACAGTGTAAGAGGGCTCCCCTTTATCCACATCATCATCAACATCCATTATTGCCTGCCATATACAATACCTACAAAGTTAAGTATTAGGAAGAACTTAATCAATCAAATAAGTGAAAGGTCTCTACAATGAAAACCATAAAACGTTGATAAAAGAAGTTTAAGGGAACACAAAAAAATGTAGATATTCCATGTTTACAGAAGAATCAATGTTGTCAAAATATCTATGCTACCAAAGCAATCTACAAATCCAATTCAACCCCTATCAAATGACGACTGACATTTTAAATAGAAAGATAAAATAAAATCCAAAAATGCCTATGAAACCACAAAAGACTCAGAATAGCCAAGGCTATCCTGAGTGAAGAAGACAAAACTGGATGCTTCACACTACCTGACTTCAAACTATACTACGAAGCTATAGTAACCAAATCAACATGATTCTTGCATAAAAACAGACATATAGACCAATGTATCAGAATAGAGAATCCAGAAACAAATCCATGCTTTTACAGTTAACCCATTTTTTATAAAGGAGCCAAGAACATACATTGGGAAAATCTCTTCAATAAATGATGCTGGGAGAAATTACATCCATACATTTCACCTTATCCAAAAATCAAAACAACAAAGATTAAAATATCATATCTAAGACCTGAAACTATGAAACTATAAGAAGAAAACTTTAGGGAAACTCTCCAGGACATTGGTCAGGGCGAAGACTTCTTTAGTAAGATCTCAAAAGGTAAGACCTTTTGTAAATGGGATTAATTCTTTCTTTTCTGATTGTTCACTGCTGGAATATAAAAATGCTACTATTTTTGTACATTGATTACCAAAGTCATTCATCAGTTTTAACATCTTTCCAATAAAGATGGAAACTGGAAAGTTTTCCAGTAAAGTTGTTTTAAATATAAGATAATATTATCTGCAGTTTGACTTCTTCTTTTCCAGTTTAGATGCCCTTTAATTCTTCCTTTTGTTTATTTACTCTGGCTAGGGCTTCCAGTAGTATGTTAAAAAAAAGTGGTGAAAATGGGCATCCTTGTCTTGTTGCAGATCATAGAAGAAAGGCTTTCAGTTATTCAATTTTAAATTTGATATCAGCTGAGGGGTTGTCATATATGGCTTTTATCATGTTGATGTATGTCCCTTCTATACCCAATTTTTAAAAAGTTTCTATCATGAAGGGATGTTGGATTTTATTTTATTTTGTTTTTGAAAAATGTTGAATTTTATCAAATGCTTTTTCAGCATCAATTGAAAATTTCATATAGTGTTTGTTTTTGATAGTGAAGATATGTTTAACACATTTATTGATTTGTGTATGTTGAGCATCATCCTTGCATCCCTTGGGTGACTTTCATTTGTTCATGATAAATGATCTTTTTAATATGTTGTTGAATTTGGTTTGCTAGTATTTTGTTGTAGATTTTTGCGTCCATGTTCATTGGAGATACTGGCCTGTGCTTTTCTTTTTTGTTGTGTCTTTTTCTAGTTTTGTTATCAAGCTAACATTATCCTGTGGGATGAACTTGGATGTCTTCCCTCCTTCACTTCTTTGAGAATAATTGGCATTAGTTCTTTTTAAAATATTTGGTAGAATTCAACAGTGAAGTCAGTAGGTCAGGGACTTTCGTTTTATGGGGGACTTTCTATTACTACTTCTATCTCATTATTGGGTGTGCTCATGGTACAATCTTGGTAGATTGTATGTGTCTAAGAATTTATCTGTTTCTTCTATGTTTTCTAATTTTGGGCATATAGTTTTTCATTATAGTCTCTAATGGTCCTTTGCATTTCTAAGGTATCAGTTTTCATGTTTCTTTTTCTCATCTGATTTAACTTATTTGGGTATTTTCTCTTGCTCTTTTTTAGTTAGTGAGGCTAAAGTCTTGTTGATTTTGTTAATCTCAAAAAACTTTTTGTTTCATTGATCCTTTGTATTTTCCTAGTCTTAATTTTATTTATTTTTGCTCTGATATTATTTCTTTTCTTCTATTAATTTTGGGTTTGGTTTACTTTTGCTTTTCAAGTTCTTTAAGTTTCATCCAGTTTATTTGAAGATTTTCTGTTTTTAATGTAAGCATTTATTGCTATAAACTTGTCTCAGTACATCTTTCGCTGTATCCCATAAGTTTTAGTATTTTGTGCTTCCATTTTCACTTGTTTCTATAATTTTAATTTTTTTTCTTAATTGATTCTTCAAGAGTATATTTAATTTCTATGTATTTGTATAATTTTCAAGGTTCCTCTTGTAATTGATTTCTAGTTCTAATCCATTGTGGTCAGAATAGAAACTTGATATGATTTCAATATCTCTTGATTTTTCTGAGAATTGTTTTGTGACCTAAAATATGGTCTGTCCATGACAATGTTAAGTGTGATGAAAAGAATGTGTATTGTGCACCTATTGGATGAAATGTTCTGTAAATATCTATTAGGTCCATTTGTTCCAGAATTCAGATTAAGTCTGTTGTGTCTTTGTTAATTTTTGGTCTTGATGTTCTGCTCAATGCTGAAAGTGAGGTATTGAAGTTCCCTACTGTCATTGTATTGTGATCTATCGCATTGGCTCTAATAATGTTTACTTTATATATCTGGGCATACAAATGCATATATATTTACAATTATTATATTATCTTACTGAATTGATATATTTAGCATTATAAATGACATATTTTTCCCTTTTCATGGATTTTGTCATGAAATCTATTTTATCATATATAATTATAGACACATCTGCTCTTTTTGCTTTCACTTTCCTGGAATATCTTTTTCTACCTTTTATTTTTAGTCTGTATGTGTCTTTCTAGGTGTATTAGATCATTCTTGCATTACTAGAGAGAGAGATACATGAGACTGGGTAATTTATAAAGAAAAGAAGTTTAGTTGACTCATGGTTACACAGGCTGTACAGAAAGCACAGCTGGGGAGGCCTCAGAAACTTTCCATCATGGTGGAAGATGAGGGGGAAGTGGGCATGTCTTACAGGGTGGGAGCAGAAGAAAAAGGGAGAGAGCGGGGAGGTTCCACACATGTTTAATTAACCAGATCTCATGAAAACTCACTCACTATCACAAGAACAGCAAGGGGGAAGTCCATCCCCATGATCCAATCACCTTCCATCAGGTCCCTCCCCTGACATATGGGGATTACAGTTCAACATGAGATTTGGGTGGGGACAGAAATCCAAGCCATATCATTCCACCACTGGTCCTTCTCAAATCTCATATCCTTCTAACAATACAATCCTCCCTTCTCAATGGTTTCCCAATTCTTAACTCGTTTTAGTATTAACTCAAAAGTCTATGGTCCAAAGTTTCATGTGAGACAAGGCAAGTCACTTCTGCCTATGGGCCTGTAATTTCAAAAGCAAGTTAGCTACTTCCAAGATACAATGTGGGTAGAGGCATTGGGTAAATACATGCATTCAAAGAGGGATAAATTGGCCATAAAAAGGAGCTACAGGCCCCATGGAAGCCAGAAACCCAGCAAGGCAGTCATTAAATCTTAAAGCTTCAAAATAATTTTCTTTGAATTCATGTCTCACATATAGGCCACACTGGTGCAAGGGGTGACCTCTCAAGGTCTTGGGCATCTCTACCCTTGTGTTTCTGCAGGATATGGCCCCTTCAGCTGCTTTCACAGGCTGGCTTTGAGTGCCTACAGCTTTTCTAGATGCATGATGCAAGCTTTCAATGGACCTACCATTCTGGGTTCTGGAGGATGTTAGCTTCTTCTTAGAACTCCACTAGTCAGTGCCCCAGTGGGGACTCTGTGTGGGGGCTTCAACACCATATTTCCCCTCTGCACTGCCCTAGTAGAGGTTGTCCATGAGGGCTCCACCCCTAGAGAAGACTTCTACCTGGATATGCAGGCATTTCCATACATCCCCTGGAATCTAGGTAGAGGGCCCCAAGCCTCAACTATTGCCCTCTGCACACTTGCTGGCTTAACACCACATGGAAGCCACCAAGGCTTATGGCTTGCATTCTCTGGAACAGCAGCCTGAGACTTATCTGGGATCATTTTAGCCATGGCTGGAAGTGCAGTGGCTGTGATGCAGGGAGCAGTATCCTGAGGTTAAGCAAGGCAGCAGAACCCTAAGTCTGGCCCACAAATCCATTCTTTCCTTCTAGGCCTCTGAGCCTGTGATGGGGAGGGGCTGCCACAAAAGTCTCTGAAATGCCTTCAATGAGTTTTCCCCATTTTCTTTCCTGTTAACATTTGGATTCTCTTTTCTTATGCAAATTTCTGCAGCCAGCTTGAATTCCCCCCAGAAAATGTTTTTGTTTGTTTGTTTTATGTTTTTTTTCCACGTGTTCAGGTTGCAGATTTTCTAAACTGTTATGGTCTGTTTCACTTTTAAATATAAGTTCCAGTTTCAGATCATCTCTTTGCGCATGCATACAACCATATGTTGTTAGAAGCAGCCAGATCACCACATGAATGCTATACCATTTATAAATTTATCCACCAGATATCACAAATTGTCACTTTCAAGTTCAAAATTCCACAGATCTCTAAAGCAAGGGCACAACACTGTCAGTCTCTGCTAAAACATAGCAAGAGTCATCTTTACTTGAGTTCTTAATAAATTTATCATCTCCATCTGAGACCACCTCAGCTTAAATTTTATTGTTCATATAAATATTAACATTTTGGTTACAACAATTTGACAAGTCTCTAGGAAGCTTAAAATTTTCCCTTATCTTACTCTCTTCTTCTGAGCCTTCCAAACAGTTCCATCCTCTACCTGTTACCCAGTTCCAAAGTTGCCTCCACATTTTCAGATATCTTTATAGCAATGCCCCACTCTTCTGGTGCCAATTTTCTGTGTTAGTTTATTTTTGGATTGCTATAAAGAAATACTTGAGACTGAGTAATTTATTTTTAAAAGAGGTTTAATTGGTTCACAGTTCCACAGGAAACTTTCAATCATGGCAGAAGGTGAAATGGAAGCAGGGATGTCTTACATGACAGGAGCAGGAGAAAAAGAGACAGAAAAGGGAGGTGCCACTTACAGTTAAATAACCAGATATTGTGAGAACTCACTCACTATCATGAGAACAGCAAGGGAAAAATCTGCCTCCATGATCCAGTCACCTTCCATCAGGCCCCTCCCCCAACGCTGGGGATTACAATTTGACAGGAGATTTGAGTGGGACACAAATCCAAATCACATCATTCAGGCTTTACATAAAGCTTGGCACCAACATCTTGTTGGTTTCTAGGGAGCTTCAGGAAGCTCACAATCATGGCAGAAGGCAAAGGGGAAGCAGGCATGTCACAAGACAAAAGCAGGAGCAAGAAAGAGGAAGGTTCCACACATTTTTTTAAATTATACTTTAAGTTCTAGGGTACATGTGCACAATGTGCAGGTTTGTTACTTATGTATACATGTGCCATGTTGGTGTGCTGCACCCATTATCTCATCATTTACGTTAGGTATATCTCCTAATGCTATTCCTGCCCCCTTCCCCCACCCCATGGCAGGCCCCGGTCTGTGATGTTCCCCTTCCTGTGTCCAAGTGTTCTCAAAGTTCAATTCCCACCTATGAGTGAGAACATGCGGTGCTTGGTTTTTTGTCCTTGTGATAGTTTGCTGAGAATGATGGTTTCCAGCTTCATCCATGTCCCTACAAAGGACATGAGCTCATCCTTTTTTATGGCTGCATAGTATTCCATGTGTATATTTGCCACATTTTCTTAATCCTCACTCAAAACTGCTCAACTACATGGAAACTGAACAACCTGCTCCTGAATGACTACTGGGTACATAACGAAATGAAGGCAGAAATAAAGATGTTCTTTGAAACCAATGAGAACAAAGACACAACATACCAGAATCTCTGGGACATATTTAAAGCAGTGTGTAGAGGGAAATTTATCACACTAAATGCTCACAAGAGAAAGTAGGAAAGATCTAAAATTGACACCCTAACATCACAATTAAAAGAACTAGAGAAGCAAGAGCAAACACATTCAAAAGCTAGTAGAAGGCAAGAAATAACTAAGATCAGAGCAGAACTGAAGGAGATAAGACACAAAAAACCTTTCAAAAAATAAATGAATCCAGGAGCTGGTTTTTTGAAAAGATCAACAAAATTGATAGACTGCAAGACTAATAAAGAAGAAAAGAGAAGAATCAAATAGATGCAAAAAAAATGATAAAGGGGATACCACCACCATTCCCACAGAAATACAAACTACCATCAGGGAAGGTTCCACACATTTTTAAAGGAACAGATCTCATAAGAACTCATTTTCTATCACAAGGACAGTACCAATTGCAGTGGTGCTAAACTATTAGTGACAAATCTGCCCCCATAATACAATCACCTTCCACAAAGTCCCACCCCCAGAAGTGGGGATTACATTTTGACATGAGGTTTGGGAGGTGACAAATATTTGAACAAACAGGTGAAGTGAGTTTCTTGTAAACAGCATAAAGTTGAGTCCCTTTTAAAAAATCCTTTCAGACATTCCATGTCTTTTTGATTATTTAGTTCTTTTTCATGAAATGTAATTATTCACAGGTAAGAATTTATTGCTGCCATTTTTAGTTTGTTTTCTGGTTGTTTTATTAGTCCTTTCATCCTACATTTCTTTATGTATAAGTAATTTTCTTTATTAGTGTGTTTTAAATTTTTGCTTTTGCGTGTGTGTATATATTATAGCATTTTGCTTTGTTATTGCTATAAGGCTTGCCTGTAACATCTTATAACTAATCATTTTAAACAATGACAAAGTTACCTTTGATCACAATGGAAAGAAAAAATACAAGCAAATAAAAAACAAACAAAAAACTATACCTAAACTCCATCCTCTTCATTTGTTGATTGATTGTTGTCTCTTTATATATTTTTACATTGTCTATATCTTAAGAAATTGTTGTAGTTATTATTATTTGTTATAGATTTTCCTTTAGTCTTCATACTAACAATATCAGTGATGTTATGTCCTAACTATAGTGTTTGAGTGTTCTGTATTTTTTTGTGTAGCTACTTTATCAATGAGTTATTTACATTTAAATGATTTATTGTTGCTCATTAGCTATCTTTTCTTTCCCATTGAAGAACTCACTTTAGTATGTCTTGTAAATCAGGTCTGCTGTTGATTAAATCCCTCAGCTTTTGTTTGTTTGGGAACATCTTTATTTCTCCTTCATATTTGAAGGATCTGGTGGATATAATATAGGAAACTTTATTTTTTCTTCAACACTTTGAATATGCCATCCCATTCCCTTGCAGCCAGTAAGGTTTATATTGAAAAGTTTGAGACCAGACATATAAGAGCTCCTTTATATGTAATTTTATTTTTCTTCTTTTATGATCCTTTTTTGTCGATGACATTTGAGAGTTGGATTATTATGTGCCTTGCGGTAGTTATATTTGAGTTGAATGTTCTGGTGTTCATTGACCTTCTTGTACCTAAATATTTATATGTTTTTATAGGTTTGGTAAGTTTCCTGTTATTTCTTTGAACAAATTTGTATCATGATCTCTTTCCCTATACTCAGTTTAAGGCCAATAACTCTTAGATTTGCTTTTTGGAAACTGTTTTCTAGATCTTGTGAGCATACTTTATTCATTTTTTTTCTTTTTCTCCCTCTCTAATGAGGTATATTTATATAGGTGTTGTAGAGCTTATTACTATTTTCTTCTGCTTGATAAACCTGCTGTTGAGAGGCTCTGACACATGTTTTAGTGTGACAACTGAATTTTTCAACTACAGAATTTCTGCTTTTTTTCATTATTGCAATCTCTTTGTGTTAAACTTCTCTGAATAGAATTCTAATATTTTTCTCTGTGCTATTTTAATATTTGTTAAGCTTCCTCAAGACAACTATTTTGAATTATTTGTTGAACAGGTCACATACCTTCATCACCCCACAATTAGTTACTGATGCCTTGTTTAGTCTTTTTGGTGAGGTCCTGTTTTCTGGAATGTTCTTAATGGTTGTGGATGTTTTCCAGTGTCTGGCCATTAATGGATAAGATATTTGTTCAATCTTTGCACCCTGGGCTTATTTGTACTCATCCTTCTTGAGAGGACTTCCCAAGAATTCAAAGGGATTTGAGTTTTGCTACTTAAACTTGTTATCACTACCACCATTTTTAGTAGTGGGAACCCCAAATGAACAACTATCAGCTATCCTAAGCCCAGGAATGCTGCCACTCTTTTAGATTTTCAGATACACAGCCCTGATGGACTTGGGAATTATAAAGGGGACTTATTTGGGTTCCCAAGTAAATTTTCATACTTCCTTCCCTCACTTCCCCTAAGCAGAACAAGTTTCTCCCTACACTGTGCCATCTGGAGTTGGGGGAGGGGTAATGTGGGCACTACCATGACCACCACAGCTGGCACCATGCTGGGTTGCATTTGAAGCCCATGGTTTTTCACCAGCACAGTACTCGGGCTCACCCAAGGCCTCAGTCTGCTGCTCCCTGGCTGTCACTGATGTTTATTACAGGCCTAAAGCTATTTTAGTCAGCAGGTAGTAAATCCTGCTGTGACTGTTTCCATCTCACCAACGCAGTAGATTATCTTTTGGCCCAAATTGGGTCTCAAAACACCTTCTGGGAGCAAAAGCCTGGAATTGGAGGCTTAAGAGATCTGCCCAGTGCTTTGTTTTACTGTGACTGAGCTTGTACCCAAGTTGAAAGACAAAGTCCTCTTCCTTCGCCTTCCTCTAGGCAGAACAAGTCTCTCCTCACACTACACTGCCTGGATTTGGGGAAGGGCAATCCTGGCACTCTCATAGCACTGGTGTTGGCAGCGTAGACACCGCCAAGGTTGGTGTCAAACTGGGTTGCATCCTAAGCCCACTGCCTATAAGACTAACACAGTGCCAAGGCTTGCCCAAGGAATACAATCTCCGTGGCCTGCTACTCAAATTTATTTGTGGCCCTAGACCTCTTTAGTCGTTCAGTGGTGAAGATAGCTGAGATTCAGGTTCCTCCAGCTGGGGTAAAGGATTCCCTTCTGGACCAGTGGTGGTTTAACTGCTCCCTCTGTGGGCACCAGCAAAATTCTTCCTGGTGTTGTGACAGTGACAGAGAAGCACTTAATTTCAACGGAAATTCCCATATTCATTTTGCTCTCCCTCTCCCAAGCATAGTTTCTTTCACTCTGCTATGCTGCCTGGAGTTGGGGCAGGAGTGGTGTAGGTAATTCATGGCTCTCCTTCCTACCTTCTTCAATGCCTTTTTCTTTGTTATTATGATAAAAGCAGGTATTGTGATTGCTCACCTTACTTTTTGGTTATAAGGGTGCTTTCTTGTGTAAATATTTGTTCAATCTGGGGTTTCTTCAGGGGATAATTGCTAGAAGGTTGAATTCAGTCATTTTGCTCCAGCTTTTCTTCCATTTCTAGTTTTGAGTTGAAAAATTATCTGAAATTATATTTGAAAGTCTGTCAAACAAAGAATTGTTTTATAATTGGGGGAATTTCAGGATTTCCCTTTGGAAAGTAAACTAAGCTTTGCTTTGCATGTTTTGGTTAACAAGGATAAGGGCCCTCCACTCAGAACATGATTTATGGAGTTCTATGATAAAACATATTATTCAAGACTCTACTTGAATTTGAGGTGATTTATTATACTTGATATAAAATGAAGTTAATGAATCATAGCTGGTAGAGTCCTGAGGTCTTCAAAATTAAGGGTAACTATGACAGACCTCTATAGTGAAAAGATATATATCTCACCTAATCTTTAATGACATTTTATGTCCCTGCAATGCCTATATGTTCAGCATTAATTTCTACTTTTGTTCTGCGAGCCATACTGTTGAGCTTTAAGAATCTAACTTGAATGAATGATTGAATGTGTAGAGAAATGAACTAACACAGTTACTTTCTTACCTACTATTACATTTGTAATTATAATACAATATGCTGTGATTATGCAAACACAAGAACTGTGCAAGATGCAAGATATGCCTTTCATAGAAGTTGGTTTCCTGAAATTGATGACTGCTTGCTTTGGTAGCTCTGTAACAACCTTTTATAAATAATAGCAGAATACTGTAATCTGACAAACTTCATAATTTAAATTATATGCTAATTGTACTAGTTTTGCTCTTTTTATGGTCTTCATACCCTTATTTAACACAGATTTTTATTTAATAATAGAAATGCAAATCCTTTCATAGTGGACTTAACTATATTTTTCGTAACCTATTGTTGACGTAATTGGTTATGGATTATTCAAAATTATATTTGACCTTGAAAAGAATGGCCAATGAATAAAAGAAAGTCATGTGATCATGTTTTTTCTAATCAAATATATGTAGACATTATAAATTGCATTAAATTTTGTATTAAAACATATAGCCACTTTTTTTAAAAAGCCATGATACTAATTTATGTTTTGTTTCCTTGGATTCTTTAGAGAAATATGTGTAGAACACGTTCAGTAATCTCCAGTAGGATGGTCTAGCATTTCACTATTTCCATTGTTTTAGAATGCAAAGAATTTGAATTAGCCTAGTGAATATTAAAGACGCCTAGAGAGAGAAGGAATTTAAGCACAGCAAACAACCTAGGCAAAGTGGATAAACCCCTGCTGACATTTCAAACCTGAGCTAGAATCCAAGGAGAATGTTGGTACCAAATCATCTAATTTACACTTCTAAAATGATACCAGATATTAATTTTTCTTAGCTTTTTTGATGATTAGTTTTTCTTATTTTTTGGGGGAAAGATTAATCTTATGTTTGTCAGTTACTGATTATGCTTCCTTTATATGAAATTATTTCTGAATATTTTCTAAAACAAACATGACCAAACAATAAAAAGCTATGCAAACTAATTTAGAATGTTAAAAAAGTCTGTCACTAGTTAAAATAAACACAAAAGAGTGATAAAATTTAAATATCTGAACACATTTAATAAATATTATTATTTTATAACACTGATTTACTGACACTCAAGCTATACAATAAAAAAATATTAACTCACATACCTAAAAAAACAAAGGGTAGTGTGGTCTTCAAATATGACTTCATCCAGGTTCTCAAATGATGTATCAGAATTAACTCTGCTGTTAACTCCTGATTCTCTTTTCAGAACAGCCAGAAGAAAGGCTTTCTTCATAATGTAGAGAGATGGACACCAACAGCTTCAGACTTGCATCTTCTTGTATAGCAAAGCATTAGAATACTTCCTGAACACTCTTAAAAAACAATAGCCTTCTGCTTTGGAAAATAAGACATGTATTTATGAAGTAGTTTAAAGTACAGGTAATATAACCTTTAATGGCAAAATATATGACATAGAAACTAAGTGCCATTAGGATTCTTAAGAGAGCCAGATCTGCCAATGAAAAGCTTTGCTTTGTTTCAGCCCTTGTCCATCAGATAATCTTTCTCCAGGCTTGCCCAAGTGAAAATTTCCTTTATCGTTCTCGTTCTCCCAACTGGTTTGCCTAACAACTTGTCTGCACTTAATGCTTATTTTCATCTCCATCATTTTGCATTCATCTGCTCTGTTTCATTATGTACTCTGTTCCTTTTACCAAATTAATATTTTATTGCATTTCCTATGACATATTCTCACTGGTTTGATCTGTTGCATGCAGTGATCTGTAATACTTTCCAAATAACACAATTATCTTGATTTGGAACTCTTATTTTCCCTCCTGACTATTCAGATAATCGTATACAAAATGCCATTTATATGAATCATCTTTTTTTCTTTCAGAGGGGTCTCATCTACGCTTATTTTAATCATCAACTTTGCCAAGGCCTGACATTCAGTGGGCTCATTGCATTAAATTGATGCAACAAGCAGCACACTCAATTCTAAAGGCTTAACACTATGCTCTTCCTGTGATTAAATTACATTTCAAATAAAACCTAGAATCTTCTCAATAGGATGCATGCACTATGGAAATTAGAAGAAAATTATTTCTAGATGGGAGTTCTAAGACATTCCCTGAAATCACACTATGTACTTAACTGTTAACTTGATGGTGATAATAATTTGATTAAGAAGTGTTCCCATTCCTCAAATATTTTATTTGCTGTAATTTAAAAACAACCAAATAAAAGTATATATATATTGATTATATATGCATATGCATATATATAGAGAGATAAATAAATATACATATTTATTTATTTATTTTGATGTGGGGTCAAGAAGAGAGTTTCTCCTTTGCCCTCTGAAGACTCACTGCAGATAAACAGGAGAAAAAAAAAATGTAATGTGCATGAGCACAGGAGAATTACAGAATGACTACTTACTAACCTACTGTAGTCCAGATGCTTATATGTCCTTCTTCATAGGGAACCAGAGGTGGATGCGTGGGAGTATATGATTTTCAGGGAAAATGAATGAGTCTAAAAAACTCTGGGTCAAAATCCCTCTGAGCTCCAGCAAAGGTGGTGGGAAAGTAAAGGGCTGAACTTCACTGTGAACAAAATTTGTCTTATGCAGAGAAAGCCTCCAGGGAAATCTCTGGGAGGGCCCCACAAAATAAAAAATTAAAAGTTTGTCTAGGCATGGTGATAACTCCTTGTTTCTCTTCTTCTCCTGTGGTTGAATTTTCTGTTTATTTGATGAGACCCTTAGGAGAGAGGTTCTTAAGACAATTGCATTTCTCTTGGAGAAAATCTTCCCTAGTCGAATAAGGAAATTCCAGAGAGGGTGACTCTCAGTATTTTGGTACTTCATAAAATAAAAAGAATCAAGAGAAAGGGGGGCAGGGGAGGGTCAGAGACTGAACTTGGTTTTGAGCATTGTTTCTAATGGCTATTTAATTTCCTTTAATATAAAGCACTTACCTGCCAAAGTGCCATATTCTTGGTGTATCATTTTTTTGAAGCTGACTTGTATCAGTAAGTCATACAATGATATTTTACACACACACACACACACACACACACACACACACACACACTGAGAGAGAGAACAGAAACTATAAGGCAATGGAGATGAAATGAAAAACATAATCTATAGTATTTCAAAAAACTATTTTACTATATTCAAATACATTTAACTATTTGCATTGTTTATATTTAAAATGTTTGTTATATAGCAAGTAATTACAAAACTCAAATTGGAAATGAATACATTATATTGAAACATACCAAGTATTTGCATTTACATTAAGACATTTGTTTATAATGCTTTATATAATGATAAAATATGATTTTCCTGGTAGGTAGAAAGTGCCTTTACTCTTGCAATTACTGTATAAATTTTTTATTATTCTAAATTATTCAGTCACAGTAGTCAACATCCTATCCATAGAGCATGTTCATTTGTATATGCTGTTTTTAGGAGAATATGAGAACCAAAAATACTGTTTGTGAATGTATTCCACAAGTTACTTTTTTCCTGATAATCCAGTTTTAGCATTATTCATTTCAGATTCTGACTAGGTAAGAAAGGCTTCCAAATGACCTTAATCTTCTACAGTTGCCTACTATTTTATTGCCTGAATATAAACATCCAAATATACAATGTTATTTCTCATGAATGGAATGGGAGATTGTAGGATTATGTGTGATAGTCATGACTGATACCCAGAGTCTCAACGACAAGGCTCAGCTTTTAACATTTTCATTAGCTGTGATGGACACTATCTAATTCCACAGATATCTTCCAACATCTCAGCTTTCTGCCTCAGGCTTTCCTTGACACCCTAAGAGCTTAATCAATGCAAGTATATCCTTGAAGTGCAGGGAAGCTGATGTTCCTGGGAACAGCCTTCATTAATAGAGAATGGTGGTCAGTGAATAGATGCTCCAGTCTCCAGTCTCCCAGAAGGACAATTCTAAGTTGTGTTCCATGTCACTCTTCAGACAGTCCCCAGCAGGATTGACCTCTTTCTGATAATTATCTGGAAATGTAATGCCAGTTTGGGTTCCTTGTCATCCCTATATCAGTTTCCCAGTCCCTTTACTCTAACTTCTTAAGATTATCCCCCTGCCCACAATAGCTACTTGTTCCCAAGTCTTCTCTTGCTCTGTATCAGGAGAGCAAACTAATGATATCCTACCACCAGATTAAAATTGTATTCATTTTCACATCTTAATTGTCAATAAAATACATGAAATATAATGGAATTTGTCTAGAATGTATAGTTTATAATATCTCAATTACCAGTTTATAATGTATTTATCACTAGGAAATGTGATTTTTATCTTCTGACATGTCCATGATGTATATATTCTTCTAGAAATTATGTGTGTTTCTTTTTCTTTGGTTTATTAAATAAGATGTGCAATTTTCTGGTGTCTGATGTATTTTATAGTCAATAAAGTGTAAATTTAGAATGAAATGAATTTGCTAAATATGGAACTATGTATCATCTTGATTTAGATTGTATGTCTTTTGCAGCTTTCAGAATATTTTATACTAAAATACTGATTCCAAAAGTCACATAAGCTTCATTTGAATTTATTTTGTTGAGAAGGAGTTTGACTTGATGATCCGCAGTGTTCATGTGGAATACTGATCCTTTTCCTTGCTAGAAGGCAAAAGCCACAGTGCACATTGACAAAAGCTGTGGTTTTACTTGCTGTATTCTAATAAACACAGGTTCAGCCAGGTGTTCCTTTCAACTTCCTTTAGAATGGGTGAATACATCCAGGGCAACTATTCTGTGCAAACTTTTAAATTACTTTCTTACTAAAATATAGTAAATGGATCAAGAGATTGTTACCCTTATAAGTGGACCTAGAGACAGAAACATAACATAGTCATCTATTTTCAATTATTACTGTAAGCCCAATTAAATAGATTAACATTATGAGCTACTAACATTTTTTTCTCGTCATTAGACTGTCTAAATGCTTTTAGTGTTAATTGAAGAGAAAGTACCATTTTGAATATAGACTTAAAAAAAAAGCCTCTGTATGTTTTAAAGTGTTTTTTTTTTTTCATTTTATTATTTCTTCCTTACCTTAATTTTTGTCACTTTTTTTGGCTAGATGTACAAATAAAATGAATATGGAAGATTACAAATATAATATATATTATTACACACACATAATATGCAATTATATTTTAAAAATTTAAGTAATAAATGAAAATCTTCAAATCTGTCAAATTAATTAAATTTTATTTGACAACATGAAATATCCTCCCAAAACAAAGTGCCACTTATATCAAAGGAAATTTGCAGCACAGCTTGGGATGGGCTGCATGAAAGAGGCCTTGAAATTTAGCTTTGCTCAGCTTCTCTCTACTCTGTGTTTTGTGTGTATCACCAAAACAGATGAAAGTCTCTTGGGTAGTATTCCAGAGTATACTGGGAGATACAGAAGCAGCACTCAGCCAAGGGAACAGGGTGAGCCCCCATGGGCCTGGGATGATAGAGCCAATTTCAGGGGCACAGTGGCCTTAGTATAAGAAAAGTAAGCTACATCAACCAGGAAGCATGACAGGGTTCCAACCACGCTGAGTAATCACAGGTCATGGTTCACACGCACTACGAACTTCATCTAGAGCTGTAACACTGGTCAGTACCAGAAAAACAGAGGATTCAGAAGACAGACCATGTAGAACCAAATGGCACCACATAGAGTCCAGAAAAACAACATCATGAGAAAATGTGAGTCCTAAACTCCCCCATTATCAAGGAACCATCAGGCTCCATGGAGTAGAACTGTAAACAGCAATGTGGGTGAAACTCAGGGAATATGAGCATTTTTATCCAGAAGGACTGAGTGTTACTTATAGGGTTATAAATATAATTAAATTGAATAAACTATATTGAATGAAACTGCATTCCAGTTCTTTACAACTTTTGAAGAATGAATCAATTATAAATAAAGTAGTTTCATTCTTTTGCACTTCAGAGCTGAATGTCAATATAATTTATGCTACCACCATACACAGGTGCACTATACTTGCCCATATCTTTCAAATAGTTTTAGAGTGCATTGGGATTCTGAAGGTGGACAAGCATGGCAAATGCATTTCATCATCCAGTAAAGTCTCAAGTACAGGGGGCTAATGATATGAACACAGGTAGTGCCTATTTGCTACTATATATATACATATAGGTATTTCATATATGTTTTATGATACATGAACTATATGTAAGAGCATATATATTTTATGGTATACATCAGCGTATTTCATATATCTTCCATAGGTACATACACATATATATGTACTATTTGCTACTATACATGTATATATTTCATATATCTTTTATATGTACACATACACATATATGTACATGCTATTATATATTAATATATATATTGCTATTCTTATATCTTTCATAAGAAATACATATATATATATAGTAGCAGTGTGTACATATATGTGTATGTATATATTTATAGCTGCGTGTGTGTGTAGAGTGGTAGTAGTATAGCTGTGGCCACTGTGATTTGGGGTACAAAGTAATAGGCCATAATGCTCTACCAAAATTCATCACTCCCTTCTATACACATCTAAGGCCACTCACTCTATACTTAATGAGATATAAAGGCCATTTGTAAACTAATATAAATATTTATTTTCTTTATGTGTGTTTTCAAATACTTATTCCAAAATATTTTTTCTAAGATATTTTCTAAGATATTTTCTAAATCTATTCTTTATCTTAACTCAGGCTTTTTTTTGTAATTTGCCAACACCTCTTTAAAAATTCATTGCCACCTCACAAAAAAATTAAATTTGGTCTGACTCAAAATAAAACATAAACATTGTGCAGAAACATTCAGAAAATGCATGATAAATTAATGAATAATTTACAGAGACCTAAGGAAATATCTGTGCTTCTTGTTTTTTAATTAAAACTAATTTGATTTGCAATTTAAACATTCTTATGTTGCAATTATGGAACTATATGATGTCGGCAGACAATAGTGGTATCAGTAACAATCTTAACAACAAGTTCCTTTTCCTATTCATGTGCTATTCCCCACAGTTGAATATTTTCAAGTACACATATGTACTTGTACAAGATTTCTGAATTTATGCTATAGCATATAAAATACAGAAACCTAAGTTACTATGTCATCTATCTATGTTTCTATCTATCCAAAAATAATCAAACACTGTGCAAAGTAAATGGAGATAATGAAAGAATAATAGAATATAGCCCTGTTATTCAAGATGCTCATAATTTATTTAGAAAGCAAACACATTTATCCTTAGGGAATAATGGAAAATGATATAACAGATTATGAAATAATTATTAGAGTTTCAGAATTTTGAATAAAGGATAAAACCTTTCAAGGAGCATCAATAGGTAATCATAGATAATTTTCTTTATTCTATTTCACTCTTTCTTTGTAAATAAGTGCAAAATATATATTTATATACATACATATTCCCCTCCTCACATTACCACATGCCTCTTCTTTTTTGCTGAGTGATTATTTCTACTAACCTACTTAATACATCTTCAACAGTCCATATTCTTTAATGACTTTTCAGTGTCTGCTGTTTTAATATGAGAACTGTTAGGATCTGGAAGTGGTACAAAGTGAGTAACTGACAGTAGGTAAGTCAACACTGTTTCTGTTGGCAGTCTTTCTCATTACACAAAAATATTTTGTCAATACAATATGGTACATCAGTAAACTCATTATCTGTTTAAATATATTTAACATATTGATAAGGCTTTTGGACAAACAGTCCTATTCTACTTTTAGCAGTGATGTTTTATAAAATTATCTGATTAAACAAGTATTAGATTCAGATTAACTTCTATAATGTAAATTTTCTCTATTACTAAATTTTTTCAGAATGATTTGGGAAAAGAAATTTTTTTTTTTTTTTTTTTTTTTGAGACGGAGTCTTGCTCTGTCGCCCAGGCTGGAGTGCAGTGGCGCGATCTCGGCTCACTGCAACCTCCGCCTCCCGGGTTCACGCCATTCTCCTGCCTCAGCCTCTCCGAGTAGCTGGGACTACAGGCGCCCGCCACCACGCCCGGCTAATTTTTTGTATTTTTGGTAGAGACGGGGTTTCACTGTGGTCTCGATCTCCTGACCTCGTGATCCGCCCGCCTCGGCCTCCCAAAGTGCTGGGATTACAAGCGTGAGCCACCGCGCCCGGCCCAGAAATTTTACCTGTTTTGGGGTCAATTAAAATCATAAAATTGTGGCTCGGAGGAAAAGAATCATATATTTTCTTTGCATAAAGTTAAAGATACAGCATCATCTCAATCAGCTGTGAAATTCCATCCATGTTTCTCAAAAAAGTGTATGATTCTTACGTGTTCATTTTAACAAGCAAAAGTTATTAGACAAAAATGAATATAAACTACAAAAATGAATATAAACTGCAAAAATGTATACAAAAGCGTATATGTATTTAGCACTAACTAAGTCAAAAAACAGATTTTGGTTTAAGAATCTCACCTTCTTCTTTACTGTTATGGGCAAACACTTTAAAATTTTACATGTTTTAGGGTAAGAAATATTTTTTAATATCACACTGTGATTTATTGACATTTCAGCCTTGCTTGTGTTTTCCAATTTCTTCAACTATAAATTATGTATGATAATTTTCCTCCTGAAAATAACTAGATTTACATGGCAATAAATACCTCATTCTGGTCATTGTCAAATTACTATTTTATAGTTATGATTATTTGAGGGAATCTCATAATATTTTAATTGGAGTTTGATTAGATGAGAAATTTTTGAACTTGTTAAGGTGCATAAATTATGATATTAATTGAAAAGATCGCTTTTCTTCCTAATTTCCACCTCGGAAGTAACAGCCTCAAATGATTTTTTTTATCAAAAGTGATCAGAAACAATTAGAAAGTGTTATGTTTTAATAATCGAAAAGACCATTGTATATTTTTTGAAACTTTAAAGATTAAATTCAACTTATGTTGTATTCACTTTCAATTTATTTTCAAATCTTCCAAAATTTATATTTACTATACAAGGGGAAATCCTTTTTTTATGCAAGAAACAGAAACAACATTTAAGAAAATGGTTGACAGAGTATAGTCAAACGTGAAAAAGACTAGGGAATAAGACTGTTAGCTTTATAAACAGCAATGAAAATGTCTGGCTTGTGATCTTTAGGAGTTATTAGTAAAAAATAATAATAAATAAAGCAAACTGTCAATAGGACAATCTTGTTTTATTTGTAATATATAGCAGAAGTAATGTAAATTCATACTTTTGGGCAATGATTTTTACCTCAAAACATTTACATCTGTCTTAGTCATGAGAAAGTAAAACGTTTCTGAAATTTTATTTTAATATCCTAAAAAATCATGTAATGTGTGAAACAGATTTTAGAGTCTTCACACAACAGTGACTAATTCAAACGGGAAAAAAACAAAACAGCACGAAATGAGCTCAGTCTGAGAAATGGGTACACTTTGTTTCTATTTTCTGAAGACTTAGGCTTATAGGAGAGAAAATTAACTTAATGGGGAGCAATACAAATGCAGTTATCGAGTGACAAAGCTAAGCTAGTATTATTAAAACCAACATCACAACAATGAAAAATAAGGGCAAGATGTTTGAAATATACAAATTTAAATAAGCAAGACTCAAAGGATATGGAAGTTATAATTTATATAATTATGTAAATGATTGATCCTGAAAACAACAGATGCCTGTAGTTTTGTCTTGTTTTAGAACCTGTAGCTATAGAAATTATGATATATCTATTCCATTGTTTAAAATTCAGAGAGAACAGATTTCTAAGAACTCATTGGAGCTTCTGAAATATATTAACCACTAATGTTACATTGCTTTAAAAAACCTCACATAAAATCTAATCATCTGCAAAGAGAAAATGTAATTCATGATTATTAGAATATCAGAATTATGATTAAAAATGGTGATCAATGTGCATGTTCACCTATTTCCACAAAGCACAGCATGGTTTCGTAGCAGACAGGAAGGTAAAGATGAATTTTATAAGCGATTTAGGTTACATTTGAAATTATTTAAAACACAAATCACAGTACCTCAAGCCACAGGAGAATCATTTCTGCATGGATTTTTGCAGGTGGTAAATTGGTCTTCTTTATAAATAGGTATAAATTAAATAAATCTGACATAAGGCACAATTGAGAGAATGGATAAAGCTGGATCTATTTTACAATACAATCCCTTGAAAAATCAGGTAACTTTGAAAAAATAAATTTAAATTATTTCCCATGGAGACAAGTTAACTGACTATATGCAGAAAAAAATGAAACAAAGACGCAAACATTTTTTATTCCTTTTTAAAATTTTGTTTTGTATGTTTACTTTAAGTGAAGTTTGTGACAAGAAGCAACTTGTAATGGAAGGCCATGGGAGTGTATGAACATTTGGTGAGTGCCTGCAGAGTCATGCAATCTCTTCCTCAAATTGACTAATATATGTAGAACCAAGTACCCTTTTCAGTGTTCTAAGCATTCCTTCAATCCTTTGAATGTGTCTATGATAGCTAGTAGGAATCTCTGGCTTTTCCTACATCTTGGCCCAATACTACACATGTCCTTGAGGACATCTTATCTATAATTTAATACTAATTTTACTTATTTTATATTCCTTATTAATTTTCTCCAGTTGCAAGCAACAGTAACTGATACTAAAAAAAAATATTTATTGATAAAATAAGGGGACTAACAAAGGACTAGCTCAACGTCAGTATTCAAGAAAGAAAAAATCGGGATAACTTTAATGATCAGCGAGTGCTGAAATTCCCAAGTGAACAAAATTGGCCAAATAAATATTTTTACTTTCAGTGACATTTAATTTTACACAGTAAAGAAAAATATATTTGTTTTACAAATTTTTAAAAACTGTATATTTTCAGACTAGACTAAACTATATAATTTATAAATAAATGAAGAAATATCTGGGGCATGTTCTTACAATTTATTTGTTGCTAAGAGTGCATGAGCTTTCACCCTTGGGTTACAGTCACAAGATCACTGCCATAAGAAGAATAAACCCACTGTACCACCTCTGTCAGTCACTGCACATCTATTCACATTATTAGGAAAGAATCCTTGATTACATTCCCTTATGATGATGAGGAATTGGCATCAAATGGGGATTTCTGCTACCAGAAAAAAAAAAAAAAAAAGAAATCTGCTGCAGGAAAAAAAAGCTATTAGAAGAAGATAATTTATACTAAAACAATTTCTTATGTAACAGTTATTATATAACAGTTTACTATCATATGCCAATTAGAATTATACTGAAATGGATAAATTAGTTCCAATGCTAGTGGAAGAATAATAGAGAAACTCTTTTTAACTATGGAGTTAAATATAACTTAAGATAAAAATATGCCAATATACATGACAAGTAGATAGACTAGATCTATTTTAACTAATATTTATTGGATAAGTTTTACATACCAGACATGTTTCTGGGCAAAGGGAACATAATGCTGAATGGGATATATATGTACAATTTATAGTTAGGATATATCCCAACTATAAATATATCCCAACTATGGGGATATCATATATAACCATATATATGTGTGAGTTTAAGGTCCCTTGAGGTAGGTAAACATTCTATGAATAATTATATAAAATGTGATAAATATTCCAAGAAATCTAAATTAGACTAAATAAATTCGTATGCCAGGTGATTCATTTATCCAGTTATCAGTTGAACTCAATATAGTGTTTTTTATAATACATTTAAGGGATAAATTATCAAAACTAAAAGATAAATGATTTGAGTTAGAAACAAGAAAAAATAAAATTAACACAAACATCTGAAAAATTAGAAATAAACACATCTGCAGAAAACAACTGGGGTAGAAAAAAGCAACAATGTTTATATAGTGATACTGAAGAGACAGGATAATAATCAAATTATGAAGAACAGTTAAAATTTTTAAATGTAAATAGCTTATGAACATTAATATGAATATTTAAATAAATATATGGAATATTTTCACAACAGATTCAAGAAAGAAAATAAGAACAAACCAATAAAGATGAAATATACTTGAAAAATATATATCCAGAAAGCTTTATTCTAAAAAGGCATTGAGGGCAGCACTTTGTGAATTTTTTTTTTTTTTTTAATTATACTTTAAGTTTTAGGGTACATGTGCACAATGTGCAGGTTTGTTACATATGTATCCATGTCCCATGTTGGTGTGCTGCACCCATTAACTCATCATTTAGCATTAGGTATATCTCCTAATGCTGTCCCTCCCCCCTCCCCCACCCCACAACAGTCCCCGGAGTGTGATGTTCCCCTTCCTGTGTCCATCATGTGTTCTCACTGTTGAATTCCCACCTGTGAGTGAGAACATGTGGTGTTTGGTTTTTTGTCCTTGCGATAGTTTACTGAGAATTATGGTTTCCAGTTTCATCCATGTCCCTACAAAGGACATGAACTCATCACTTTTTATGGCTGCATAGTATTCCACGGTGTATATGTGCCACATTTTCTTAATCCAGTCTATCGTTGTTGGACATTTGGGTTGGTTCCAAGTCTTTGCTGTTGTGAATAGTGCCTCAATAAACATACGTGTGCATGTGTCTTTATAGCAGCATGATTTATAATCCTTTGGGTATATACCCAGTAATGGGATGGCTGGGTCGAATGGTATTTCTAGTTCTAGATCCCTGAGGAATCGCCACACTGACTTCCACAATGGTTGAACTAGTTTACAGCCCCACCAACAGTGTAGAAGTGTTCCTATTTCTCCACATCCTCTCCAGCACCTGTTGTTTCCTGACTTTTTAATGATGGCCATTCTAACTGGTGTGAGATGGTATCTCATTGTGGTTTTCATTTGCATTTCTCTGATGGCCAGTGATGATGAGCATTTTTTCATGTGTCTTTTGGCTGCATAAATGTCTTCTTTTGAGAAGTGTCTGTTCATGTCCTTCGCCCACTTTTTGATGGGGTTGTTTGTTTTTTTCTTGTAAATTTGTTTGAATTCATTGTAGATTCTGGATATTAGCCCTTTGTCAGATGAGTAGGTTGCGAAAATTTTCTCCCAATTTGTAGGTTGCCTGTTCACTCTGATGGTAGTTTCTTTTGCTGTGCAGAAGCTGTTTAGTTTAATTAGATCCCCTTTGTCACTTTTGGCTTTTGTTGCCATTGCTTTTGGTGTTTCAGACATGAAGTCCTTGCCCATGACGATGTCCTGAATGGTATTGCCTAGGTTTTCTTATAGGGTTTTTATGGTTTTAGGTCTAACACGTAAGTCTTTAATCCATCTTGAATTAATTTTTGTATAAGGCGTAAGGAAGGGATCCAGTTGCAGCTTTCTACATATGGCTAGCCAGTTTTCCCAGCACCATTTATTAAATAGGGAATCCTTTTCCCATTGCTTATTTTTGTCAGGTTTGTCAAAGATCAGATAGTTGTAGATATGTGGCATTATTTCTGAGGGCTCTGTTCTGATCCTTTGATCTATGTCTCTCTTGTGGTACCAGTACCATGCTGTTTTGGTTACTGTAGCCTTGTAGTATACTTTGAAGTCAGGTAGCATGATGCCTCCAGCTTTGTTCTTTTGGCTTAGGATTGACTTGGTGATGTGGGCTCTTTTTTGGTTCCATATGAACTTTAAAGTAGTTTTTTTTCCAATTCTGTGAATAAAGTCATTGGTAGCTTGATGGGGATGGCATTGAATCTATAAATTACCTTGGGCAGTATGGCCATTTTCACGATATTGATTCTTCCAACCCATGAGCATGGAATGTTCTTCCATTTGTTTGTATCCTCTTTTATTTCATCGAGCAGTTGTTCGTAGTTCTCCTTGAAGAGGTCCTTCACATCCCTTGTAAGTTGGATTCCTAGGTATTTTATTCTCTTTGAAGCAATTGTGAATGGGAGTTCACTCATGATTTGGCTCTCTGTCTGTGATTGGTGTACAAGAATGCTTGTGA